>NC_134485.1:193384333-193629226 GCF_040206685.1 Ascaphus truei | reverse complement strand
GAACTTTCACGCGCACTATACATGTTCACATAGCCAAAGCGTGATTCATTGTGCAGCTCTCAAGTGCGCGCACGTGCGCAATCATTCTGGTAGTGGCCTAACAATAGATAATGTTACAGTAGTAATATAAGAATACATTGTAGCTGCTGAGTTAAACTGACTGAAGGATTAATTGAAATTGAAAGGCAGCCATTTATTGAAACCTGGGAAGCCGGATCTTTGCTGATCAGCCACAGGAGAACGAATCGATCGGCAGCTTAAGTAATTAGTTCTCAATAAAAATAATCAAATGCTGTATACAAATGAAGCCATGTATAAAAATGGTATACAGTTCTTTCTCATGCTGGCAGTAAAACCTGGTAAGTGTGCAGGATTGCTAGCATCAATCATGGAGGTTTGCCCTCACACCCTGGTGAGGTGTCATATGTATACAAGGGGAGTGGTAACATGCTCTGTGTCCACTATTAGTGACACAAGAGGAGTGGCTGTTTTCTGAGTCTATAAGACACAGCACTCACAAAAGTTAGTAGTTCAAGTGTGGGTTGTTCAAGTGTGCTTTGTAGTGGTTGGAGTTCAAGTTCAAAGGGATCTGTGATGGTCCAGTTCTGGAGATCTGCAGCATTTAATGCTGTCAGATATACTAAATAGTATCTGCACTGTGATCAGGGATCTGACACAGGTGGTGATCTCCCTGAAGGGGAGAGGTGACCCAACTCCATTGGGAGGGAAGGACCTTCTGAAGGGATGAACTGCACTACAATGAGCGGCTGAGTACGACCGCTGTGAGGGGCAGGCTGCTAAAGATGTGAATAAAGATGCCCAGATTCAACAGACCCTTGCTGTGTATGTGTGGAGTCATTGCACAGGAGGAGGCACCACAGAGGAGGTCCCCATCAGATACATCCCCCTGCGGCCGCAGAGATCCTGATGAGGTGGAGGCGCTGCATCAGATGTGAGTAGGACTCAATCCCCACTACCTCAGATGCCTGTCTTGCTGATACCATCCAAGCGGGAGACTCAGGAGTCCTGTAAGCCAGCAGGTGCACCACGCATACATACACGTAATGGAACCAGTAGATCACAGGGGCCAATGTGAGATTGGGTGGGTCTGGAAAAACCGTTACAATTTCAGGCGGTTGCTGAGATACCTATCAACAGGACAGGCTTTTGCTAGGCACACTAAGGCCTCGTTCAGGGTGCCAGCTGCAGGACTCGGAGGGAGGGCGGGAGGGAGGCAGTGCGGCAGTTTGCTGAGCGATCTGTGTTTATCCCCCAGCAGACTTTTCAGCGTTGGGGAGGGGGCGGGGTTACACACAGCAGGGTAAGTATCGAGGTTGCAGTCATGAAATCATTCTGAAGAATGATTTCATTGGCTGCCTAGGTCCCAGTGACGCTGCTGCAGCTCCAAAAAACGAAATTTTCGTTTATTGAAACTGTAGTCAGCTTCAACTCCTGGCCTCGGAGACAGAGCGGTTGCTACCCTGACAACCAGTATTCAAATTGAATACTTTGTTTCTCACGGCAGCTAGCACCTCAGCACGCCCTCCCTCCAAAGCCAGCACCCTGAACGAGGCCTAGGAAACAGGGAGAGTGTATGCTGCCAGTCAGTGCTGTGTTTGAGTGATGAATTTGTCAGCTCGCAAAGGACAACCTAGGATCCTGAGAGAGGTTAAGTGGGTCTGGAGACAGGGCTATAGCTGTTCTATTATTTATTTATAACATATTTTACCAGGAAGTAATACATTGAGAGTTACCTCTCGTTTTCAAGTATGTCCTAGTCACCTTGAGGCAGCTAGTTGGTAGGATGCCTAAAGGAATAGCCTGTTAACTTGGTCAGGAATTCTGGAGAGGGTCTGCACTAGGCTGGCCAACAGTAGGTAGACGCCTTAGTACTGCATGGGAGAAGCCAGAGTATTCTAGCCAGTAACCAGGACACTTACCGCAGAGCACAGACTAGAGGAAGGTGGACACAGCATAAACTGAGAGAGTGAGCCTAGTCTGAGGTAGTGCAACATGAGTCAGACGTACATTAGATACACGTAGGTGGTGCATCGTGGCATTCTTTATTGCATCGGAATGGCAGCTGCCCCGCAGGGAGGAGCTCCATGTGCGATATTAGTAATTACCAAGTAAAGATGGCGACCGCAAGAATGGAAGATCCGCGCGGTGCGGAGAATCCAAGATGGCGGACCGCGGCTGATGGAGGGAGCGCACATGGTGTGCGTGCTACTGAGGAACAAGCTGCAGAAGGAACTTTTGCCAGCATGTTGTGGAATGGCGCTAAGGCGGTGGCCGCACTGTTTTGGTCCTGCTTAGGATCAAGGGGTGCTACCCTGGAGGACAGTGTAGAGGACATTGTGGTTGTGTGCGGTGAAAACGGAGAATCTGCTTGCCAGACGGTGAGCTACAACCAAAAATCTACCTCAGTGGCTTATGTGAATTGCAGTGTAAATCAAGATGGCGGCTCCCGCTTCCCTGGGAGACCGCGTGGGCCAAGTGCAGGAAATTCTGCAGATGCTAGAATTGCAAGAAGTTGGCCGGGATTGGCGCCAAGCAAAGAACCCCACCCTGCTGGGGGGTATGGCGCGAAAGCTGTGGCTGCGCCCTCATGGAATGTGACGGGCTCAGAGCCAGTGCTGGGGCACCCAGTGAATTTGTGAGACCCTCCCCTAATATCTACCAGGGGGAGTGGTTTCCAATTGTGCCAAATGAGAGTGGGGCTGGCTGAGGGAGGAGTTACCAAACCGACCCCTGCCCTTCAGACGCGAGGAGCTGGTGAACAGGCAAGACCACTACAGAAAGTGTCCCCTGTAATCAGCACTATCGGCGGAAAGGAGAAAGAGATGGACATCTCAGTTCACCCCTACTCGTTGCCAGGAGGCTCCCTGGTAATCAAGGTGGGTGACACAGAAACGATCAGGTGCCTGTGCATGCAGTGCCGACTGCCGGGTGGTGTAGCCAGCACAACGGCTAGGTGCCCCTAATATGGCATCCACTACCTATGGGCCGTGCAGCCCTTCGTACCAGGGCAGACCGTGGAGGCGGGAGTGGACACAGCTAAACTGACAGCTGAAGCCTCGCTCTCGGTCAAAGCAGAACCAGTTGATCCCGGAAAATGGGGATCGCTCATCATGATAAAGACGGAGCCTGAAGAGAGAGGGGTCTACAACCGCGGAAAGAACCGGGAACCTTACCGTCGGTCCAATACGGGAGTGCCACTCCCCGAGTAGGAGTTCGGATCCTCGGGCGAGGAGCAAGCGACCCCGACGACGGTGGTGATGCGCCTACCGGCGGACCACTACAGCGGGGCTGCAAAAGAACCAGCACTTACCTGTGTCGCTGCGGAGCGGAGTTTCGAGGGGCCGAGGTCGCCTGTGCGGAGACAACCGGAGCGGCGGAGTCCCACGGCCGTGGTGACTTCCAACACGGGCAGCGGAGAAGACCCTATCCCGAGCCGACGGAGCGGTGAGACACAACCTTACCCTCCACAGGCGCTGGTGGTGGCAACGGCGGAGACAGGCCTAGCCCAGGCCCGAGCGGAGCGGAGAGCTGAACCTTCACTTCCGATGGCGGATGTCATTCTGGAGGAAGAGGTTCCGGTTGGGAGCCCAACCCAAGATGGCGGCAATGAGTCCCGCGAGATAGACGACGTCACATCCGGCGGACACAGCGGAGCGTGTTGGAAGATGGCCGCATCCTTGCGACCGCCGTGCTGCTCCAGGTCGCCTGGGTTCGGGAAGAGCTGGCAGGCCCTGCGGAAGACTGGGAATCGTGACACGGGTGAACCGGAGTGCCAGTCCGATGGTACCAGTCAAGGTAGCGAGAAGTTTCGGGTCGTAGCCCCGCGTCTGCCGACAGCGTTTCCCTATGCCCAACCCCCGGCCATAGTTAAGACACCTGTCCCTGTCATTTCCTCATCTGGGTCCCAGTCGAGCCAAGGGTTGTCTGGGGAGTCACGGGCCACTTCCAAGGATGGACTGGGGAGAACCTGGACTGGGGTGATTGCTTCACATCCGATGAGGGATCGGGGAGGGAAATGTATAGGAGAAAGGAATCGATATGTACCAGTGAGAGCAACAGTATGGGAGATGTAAAGTGCCGGCCTAAATGCCTAGGGTCGAATTCGAGGTCAACGGGCACGTTGGGGATATCGTCTGGGGGAGAGCCAGAAGATAGTGAGGGTATAGTGGCAGTATCGGAGAGTGTTAGAGAGAGAGAGACTCGGTGGTGGGCCCCGAAGTTCGAGGGGTATGAGGACTGGTTGGACTGTACGAGGTTCATACTAAGGAGGGACGGTATAGTGGCTTACTGGTGGGGTGTAGGGGAGTTCACTGAAGAGGAACGGTTGGAGGAGCTTAGGTTGTGGTGGCACGATATCCACTCGGGTAGTGGAGCCCCGAGGGTCAGCCATATTTAGGGACCCCGTAGAACCGGACGAGCCATTGTCATGGGTGCTGCCAGGCAGGGCAGGAAATAAGCAGTTAATCCGTACCAGTAGGGCGGAACGGGCCATAGTAACGAAGTACAAAAAGTCCCATGGGTTGGAGTACCCTTACGTGCCAGAACCCTTGATGCAGGAGATCGAGGATGGGAGAGATGCGTGGCTAAGGGAAACAATAGAGGACTACATTATGAGTAAGTCTGGGGGGTATGCAGGGTTCAAGACTGAGGAGAGGATCACACAGCTGATGAGGGTGTGGAGTATTGGGCGCAATATTTACATGCACCGGATAGAGTACAGGCCAGAGAAGGGGCCGCCTAGAGAGCATAGTGTGACAGTTAAAGACATAACCGGTAGGGAGGTGCAGAAGCCAGACCCTAGGCACTACTATTAGGTAGTAGATGGGGATTCTCCTTAGGAGCAGTGCGGTGTGCCGGTCAGCAGGCACTGTATGTCATTATGTTATCATGCAAGAACTGTATAATGTATTTTTATATTATAATGTGTGTTGTTATGTTTTGCAGTGCTGCCTGGAGGAGGGTCCTGCAAATTTAGATCCCAGCCGGGTAGTTGGGGTTCACCAGGGGGAGAATGTAGCCATGTATAAAAATGGTATACAGTTCTTTCTCATGCTGGCAGTAAAACCTGGTAAGTGTGAAGGATTGCCAGCATCAATCATGGAGGTTTGCCCTCACACCCTGGTGAGGTGTCATATATATACAAGGGGAGTGGTAACATGCTCGGTGTCCACTATTAGTGACACAAGAGGTGTGGCTGTTTTCTGAATCTATATAAGGCACAGCACTCACAAAAGTTAGTAGTTCAAGTGTGGGTTGTTCAAGTGTGCTATGTAGTGGTTGGAGTTCAAGTTCAAAGGGATCTGTGATGGTCCAGTTCTGGAGGTCTGCAGCAGTTAAGGCTGTCAGATATACTAAATAGTATCTGCACTGTGATCAGGGATCTGACACAGGTGGTGATCTCCCTGAGGGGGAGAGGTGACCCAACTCCATTGGGAGGGAAGGACCTTCTGAAGGGATGAACTGCACTGCAGGCTGCTAAAGATGTCAATAAAGATGCCCAGATTCAACAGACCCTTGCTGTGTATGTGTGGAGTCATTGCACAGGAGGAGGCACCACAGAGGAGGTCCTCATCAGATACATCCCCCTGCGGCCGCAGAGATCCTGATGAGGTGGAGGCGCTGCATCAGATGTGAGTAGGACTCAATCGCCACTACCTCAGATGCCTGTCTTGCTGATATCCCCATACCATCCAAGCGGGAGACTCAGGAGTCCTGTAAGCCAGCAGGTGCACCACTCATACATACACGTAATGGGACCAGTAGACCACAGGGGTCAATGTGAGATTGGGTGGGTCTGGAGAAATCGTTACACAATATATATATATATATATATATATATATTAAATAATTAAAGCTTCTCTAATTAGCTGAAGGTTTCGAGCTTCATCCAATGAATGAAAAGGATAGCTGAGTTCTTCCCTGCACTCACATTATAGCAGAGATAGGTATAATAGCAGATATCAACTCTCTGTGAGACTGGCTGCAAATCCATGAACCTCACAGATTGTTTGCATTAGAAGTTTCTTAAACTTAATGGAGCCTCACTGATACAAGTCAGCTCCTTTCCATTACTATGAGAAAAAAAAAAGTTTAACTCCCGAGCCCCTAAACGACCCGCACAAAAAGGTATACAGATATATTTATGTTACTGGTCAGGTGACAAATGCCTAGAGTGATTTACTCCATAAATAGGGTGACCAGATGTCCCGGTTTAGACGGGATAGACCCGGTTTTTGTGCGCTGTCCCGGTTTCCAATTAATTAGCAAAATGTCCCGTTTTTTTGTTGTGGTCCCGGTTTTTAGTGCTGCAGGAGAGGGATGCCGGCTGCAGAGAGCGGAGGATGTTGGCTGCCCTCCCGGGCGGGGGGCAGAGATTGCAGGTGAATGCCGGGGGGGGGGGGAGGGTGGAGATTGCAGGTGAATGCCGGGCGGGGGGGTGGACATTGCAGGTGAATGCCGGGTGGGGGGGGTGGAGATTGCAGGTGAATGCCGGGCAGGGGGTGGAGGTTGCAGGTGAATGCCGGGCGGGGGCCGGAGATTGCAGGAAAATGCTTGGCTGTGATTGGAGGATGCCGGGCGGGGGCGTAGTTTTGATGAGGTGCTGCAAGCCGGGCCCTCCCCTTCCCTCAGCACTGCCCCCTCCCTTCTCTCCTCCAGTACTACAGGGCCCTCCCCTTTCCTAAGCACCACCCCCTCCCTTTTCTCCTCCAGTACTGCAGGGTCCTCCCCTTCCCTCAGCACCGCCCCTCTGTCCCTTCCTTCCTTAGGCCTCGGGCATGGTGCCTCAGGCCGTGCTGAGCCGTGCTCCTGCTCTGCCTCCCCTGCTCAAGCTGGTGCATTTTTACGTCCTGGCAAGCGAGGCAGTGATCGCGCTTTGGGGGCGGAGGCGTGGCAGGAGGCGGGGCTAGTCCCTTGTTCCCATTGGATGTTTGCGGTCACGTGACCGCTCCTCCGCTCCCCTCAGCGCGGAAATTTAATCCTGCCTGTCTCCTGCAATTTTCTGAGCCTCCGCACGCATGCGGAAGCGGCTCCTAAAGCCGCCCTGATTACAGATGCAGGTGGTAAGTGCATCTGTTCAGCGCGGCTCAGCGGGATCTGCTGTACCATGTCTCAGGCCTTAGGCTCCACTGACCTGCTGGGTTTCTCCTCTGCACCGGCCATGCTGCTCAAGCAGGCCCACCCCTGGGCCCCAGGTAAGCCCACATGCCCCCTTATGCCACCCTCCCAGGTACCTTACCCACCCCAAGGGGGGAGAGGCTTTATTTTTATGTGTGTGTGTGGGGAGGGGGGCTTATTGTGTCTGTTTGTGTGTGTCACTGTCTCTGTGTGTGGGTGTCACTGTGTGTGTCACTGTGTGTGTCACTGTGTGTATGTGTGTGTGTGTCACTGTGTGTGTGTATGTGTGTGTGTGTCACTGTGTGTGTGTGTGTGTGTGTGTGTGTGTGTGTGTGTCACTGTCTGTGTGTCACTGTCTGTGTGTGTGTCAGTCTGTGTGTGTGTGTGTGTGTGTGTGTCACTGTGTGTCACTGTGTGTCACTGTGTGTGTGTGTGTGTGTGTGTGTGTGTGTGTGTGTGCACATATATTGGGGAGGGAGGTTGTTGAGTGTGGGGAGGGGAGAACAATACATGGGGATGGGGGTGTAAGATAGAGGGGGGGCAAGGAAAGGGTGACTGGGGAGTGTAAGAGGGGGGTGAGAGTGGGGGGGTGTAAGAGAAAATGGGGGGGGGGCTGAAACGTGGAAACGTTGGTCCTGGGCCCCGGGAAAGCTGTCTGCGGCCTTGCATTGCGCTGATGTCACTGACTGCCACGAAGAGAGCAAGAGACCCTATTTTGCAAAGTGTAATATACACACAACGTCAGGAATGTCACATTTTTTAAATGTTTTAATTAATGTCAATTGCTTATGTAATTTTTGTCTTCATTATTTATGTAATTTTAATTACTAAGTACAGTAGAGAAAGTACATTTCAGATTTGATGGTCCCAAGTGGTTTGTTTTATTTCTGAGAGTGAAATCCCTTTACTTAATAGAATTTGTTATGTTGAAGTTAAACTTTAAAAAAGGTAGTTTGTGGTTTTTTTTCTGCTGCTGTGTAGAAATGTAAATGCTGATTTCAAATTCATATTTGTGCATCCTTTTTCCTGCAGCGTGGGCACTCACAACGGACAATGTCATGCCTGCCACAAGGACGAGTTTTGACAGACCAACACTGATCCATACAGACTTCAGGTCAGTCCAGAAAATAATAAAAATATATATATATGTTGCTTTTCATTCTTTTTTTCCAACTGTTTTAGAAAACACACACACACACACGGAACCAGGGGGGGAGGGAGCAGAGGGGGAGACGAGAGTTTGTGTTTTGTTAAGAATCGGAAATAAATACATTTTGATGTAGTAATCATCCCCTCCGAACTGGGCATTCCTGGGCAATAATGCCCAAGCAAAGCCCCCACCTCTATACACACTCTTGCAGTCAGTCTCAGTCTCTCAGTCTCTCTCTCTCTGTGTCTGTCTGTCTCTCTCTCTCTCTCTCTCTCTCTCTCTCAGTCTCTCTCTCTCATTCAAAAGATGAAATTTAATAAGGCAACACAAGCATCAGGGGGTAACCACAGGAAAAAGAAGCGACGTTTCGGACCTCACGATCCTTTCTCAAGCTCCCCCACATTACATGACATACAATGTGAGTATATATAGTGCTGTCAATCAACCAATTTGAATTTGTGAGTGCTGCGGATTTTTTGTGTTATGAGCCTATCTATTTTTTTTTTTTTTTCTCTTTCATTTTTTTATTTCATTTTTACTCTTTCATGCAGATGTTGCCAGACTTACTATTTTCCGTGCCGTATGAACTCGAGTTTAAATCCTTGGCATTTATTTGCAATTTGCAGCACCGCTACGACCGCTACTGAGTATCAGAATCATACTGCACAGTACTTCTTCAGCCCATTATAAATTCTCCATATGTACCTAGTACAAGCCCCACAATTTAGGAACCATTGCTCACTTTCATTCATCTTTAAAAAAAAAATAATTATAATTTATAATAAATAAAACTCATATTTATTGAACGACCCTCTTCTGGTGGAAGTCCAGGAGTGGGCCTGTCGTGGGCATGTCCCAAAGTATGGGCTGTTTTTATTTTAAACATAATTTTTATTAAAAAAATTTAGGGAGAGAGGGGGGAATGATGAAAATAAAAAATGGGGGGGAAGGAAGGGTACAAAAAATAGAGATGGGAGAAAGTACACATTCATTTACAATTTTACCTAACAAGACTTCTTAAAATATTCTATCATACATTTAATATAAATATCAATTTTTTTTTATTTATTTTTTTATTACAACAAAATTAAGTGGGTATTAATTTCTGGTTGATTTTCACTCAGAATCCAAGGTAACCACACCTTCTGAAAATCTGTGTACAGTAGGTGTCGTTATTAAGACTAACCAGTTTTTCCATGTAGCAAATCTGCCAGATTTTATTTTTAACTTTGGGAATTGAGGGAATAATTGTTTGTTTCCATAATGCCGCTAATTCGCGTCTTGCGGCTGAAGATATGTGGCACAGTAATTTATTTTCATGTCTCGTGAGGAGATAATATGGTTTGTTTAAAAGAAATAACCAGGGATCCATTGGTAGGTCCAAACCGAAAAACCTTTGTGACCACATTTTGATTTCCAGCCAATAAGCTGCTATGAGTGGGCATCCCCACCACATATGTATAAATGTGGCTTGTGCTCCACATCCTTTCGGACATATAGTTGGGTACTCTGGGATGAATTTAGCTAGTCTCATGGCCTATCTATTTTTGTTGCTGGATGGTGATCCTGGCTGCACCGCAAGCACGACGACTGACCAGATAAGTCTATTTCCCTTTTGAGTGCCCTGAACATTCTTGATTCTTTTTATATATATATAGATATATAGATATATAGAGATATATATATATATACACACACTGCAGCCCCCACCTCTATACACTGTGATGCCCACACCACATTGCAGTCTCTTTTGTCCCAAGTTAAGGCAGGAAACACTGTATTTTCTAAGCAGAGGTTTATTTACGTATTATTTATGTATATAATGTATACCTTGTTCATTTATGTAACTGTATTTGTAACCATGTATTATTTTGTTTTACTCTGTGCCCAGGACATACTTGAAAACGAGAGGTAACTCTCAATGTATTACTTCCTGTTAAATATTTTTATAAATAAATAAAATAAATAATTTACAGGGATTAAATCAAACAACGGGCCCACCGTCCCTTTAACAAAACCAAATAATAAAATAAAATCCTATCCCTTTCGGGGATCTAACTACACATTCATCTTCCATCCTTACTAACCCGGATGGATAGCTAAGCTCATTCCACCCCAAACAGATATTATTACTGATGAGCATATAAAGTCTCTGTATACAGCAAATAAGGGTTTGGCTTATCTATTAGTCCAGGTGTTGGCGCGGACGTTACTGCTTTAGCACAGTTTGTCGTCCTTCCTTCTCTCTAGGATTCAGCCCCATGGGAGCTCAGAGAAACTCCTGTAGATCCTCTGTAACCAGGCGTCCCTGCTTCAGCACAGCTTTCTCTCTGCAGTGTCTCTCACTCTTTACCAGCTTCTTTTAACTAGCTTCTCTGGGGAAAAAGTCTCACAGTGCATAGCAGCTTCCAGTCTTTTAAAGCACTTCCTGACTATTCAGAGTACAAAAATAGAGTAGGGGGAGCGAGGGATCAGTAGACATACACCAATAAAATCAACGACAATAAAACATGCATAAAATAAATCCAATGTAATGGGGTTGGGACAGGAACTAGAAGATAATAATATAATAGAATATTATAGATACTTACACGGCCGTGTGTAAGTACAATCCAAAGAAGGTATCTTTGTGACGGAATATTGACCCCTCCACAAATAAGTGCGGGGGGATCTCAGAGGGTATCTATATACTAACGTAAATACTCACACGGCCCAGTGTGAGTAAGGGTGCAGGGCAGATGTCTTTAAGGTGGAGTCAGTCTGTCCAGGGTGGTTGCCGGTCAATCACATCAGGTTTTGCCCATGTGTGGCTATAGCTGATCTGTACTCCTCTCTTGCTTATACTCAGCAATGTGACTCTCCGTTTTAGCGGTGTGTGGGGATAAGTGAGGCACAGTCTTAGCAGTATGCAATAAAAGATATTTATTGTGTATAAAAACAATAACAATACTGTCACACTCACATCAATATAGTAATATAATATCCCCTGGCTCCTCCGTGTGGTTCAGTCTAGCAGTAATCCGCTCCGGCCCCGCGTCCGGGGTGCAGATAGCTGGAACTAATCCGCCCGGCTGCAGGTGCTGCTGAAGAGACTTTCTACGGAAGCCTCCGTGGGACAAAACAGGAACAGGTTTCGAGCAACGCGTTTCGCCGATTGGACGGCTTCCTCAGGCTCATAAAATGACTAATGGTGGGTCCCATGAGCTTTTATAGACCCACCTAGCTAATTAATTAATTAGCTTGTAATGTTTGCACAGTTGCCTGCAATAAGCATCATTCAATTGGTGCTCATTCTCCCTCTCATAGCCAGTTTTACATAACATTGCTAATGTGTCCATTTAATACAGGGTTTGGTTGCTTTCAATGCTACTCACTCCCATTAACTGCACCTTTGTGTCTTACAATGTTTAGCTTCATTGATTTAACCCACTAGGTGCCGTTACACTAGTTGGTGGTTCATAATGGTCCCAATAATTTTTAAACATGATCTTAAAATTAAAAGCTGGTTTCCCTTCGTCATCTAAGTTCATTCAAACATATTAAAAACATTTTAGGTATATAGTTTATACAGTAAATTTAAAAAAAATTTAAAAACAGTTTTATACAATCACTTTAAAACCTCACACATATTCTATTTGTTTGTGTTCTCTAAAATAGTTTTATAACAGTTGTAAAGAGTATCTTTCCCTTAAATCCATATCTGAATATTGATGGGATTTAATCCATGTTTCTTACTAAGACCCTTTTGACTAAAAAATTGTATAATAAACCCATTACAATTAAGTAATTCATAATAAATAGCTCTAATATTGCAAGAAATAAGCAAAGAATTTGGAAGGAAGAAATGGAAAGGAGGGGGTGGGGAGAAATAGAGTAGGGAAGGGGGGGAAGGAAACAAATACAAACATCAGTATATAAAAATCATAAAGTATCATAAAGTATATTTAAAATTGAAGTAAATCTAAGGGATATCATCAAACTCGCTCTACACCCCAATGTTGCGATTTACAAATTTGCAATGTTACAATTTTTTAGTCAAAAGGGTCTTAGTAAGAAACATGGATTAAATCCCATCAATATTCAGATATGGATTTAAGGGAAAGATACTCTTTACAACTGTTATAAAACTATTTTAGAGAACACAAACAAATAGAATATGTGTGAGGTTTTAAAGTGATTGTATAAAACTGTTTTTAAATTTTTTTAAATTTACTGTATAAACTATATACCTAAAATGTTTTTAATATGTTTGAATGAACTTAGATGACGAAGGGAAACCAGCTTTTAATTTTAAGATCATGTTTAAAAATTATTGGGACCATTATGAACCACCAACTAGTGTAACGGCACCTAGTGGGTTAAATCAATGAAGCTAAACATTGTAAGACACAAAGGTGCAGTTAATGGGAGTGAGTAGCATTGAAAGCAACCAAACCCTGTATTAAATGGACACATTAGCAATGTTATGTAAAACTGGCTATGAGAGGGAGAATGAGCACCAATTGAATGATGCTTATTGCAGGCAACTGTGCAAACATTACAAGCTAATTAATTAATTAGCTAGGTGGGTCTATAAAAGCTCATGGGACCCACCATTAGTCATTTTATGAGCCTGAGGAAGCCGTCCAATCGGCGAAACGCGTTGCTCGAAACCTGTTCCTGTTTTGTCCCACGGAGGCTTCCGTAGAAAGTCTCTTCAGCAGCACCTGCAGCCGGGCGGATTAGTTCCAGCTATCTGCACCCCGGACGCGGGGCCGGAGCGGATTACTGCTAGACTGAACCACACGGAGGAGCCAGGGGATATTATATTACTATATTGATGTGAGTGTGACAGTATTGTTATTGTTTTTATACACAATAAATATCTTTTATTGCATACTGCTAAGACTGTGCCTCACTTATCCCCACACACCGCTAAAACGGAGAGTCACATTGCTGAGTATAAGCAAGAGAGGAGTACAGATCAGCTATAGCCACACATGGGCAAAACCTGATGTGATTGACCGGCAACCACCCTGGACAGACTGACTCCACCTTAAAGACATCTGCCCTGCACCCTTACTCACACTGGGCCGTGTGAGTATTTACGTTAGTATATAGATACCCTCTGAGATCCCCCCGCACTTATTTGTGGAGGGGTCAATATTCCGTCACAAAGATACCTTCTTTGGATTGTACTTACACACGGCCGTGTAAGTATCTATAATATTCTATTATATTATTATCTTCTAGTTCCTGTCCCAATCCCATTACATTGGATTTATTTTATGCATGTTTTATTGTCGTTGATTTTATTGGTGTATGTCTACTGATCCCTCGCTCCCCCTACTCTATTTTTGTTCTCACGTTTTCATAAGGGCTTTGGATTATCCCTTTTAGGGGTTGAAGCAGAAGGGACCATAGGAATAACTCTGCAACAAAAGAGAGTAACCACATTTATTGGTGTCATCACTATCTGTTACTAAAGGTAAGCGCCTGGTCTTCCCCATTTACATATTCACTTTGACTATTCAGAGTAGGCTGATAAGCTTAATTAGTTAGCAGCTGATTGTTTCTCTTTGAGGAATTAACTTTGCGCTGCCAAAAGTCCTATAGCTGCCCTTTTCAGCCCCTAGAGGACAGCGATGGCACCACAACACACAAACAAACACTGCAGCCCCCACCTCTATACACACAAACACACACTGCAGGGCCGACCTCTAAACACACAAACACACACTGCAGCCAGGGTTGCCACTTTCTATTGAAGGCTAACCCGGAGATAACATTTTTTAGATCTTTTTATTATATATTTATCTTGCCTTTGGCTGTATCCTACCCTCCAAATTCCGTCAGCATGGCGGCGCGACGTCACGTAATGCCCATTGCCATAACGAGACGCTCATTGACGTCACACGGCATCAAGTTGACCTGACAACGGTACGCATTATGGCGCCACAGCATCACGTGATGCCACATTGTCATGGCCGCATGACGTCAGTGTCTCGTTGTTATGGCAGTGCATCACGTGATGTAATTATTGTTTTATACAAAAAATTTTAATGCGTCCTGGTTTTTTCATTTTGAAAATCCGGCCACCCTACCCATAGTCCCTGTTTCCACCTCACTCTCTCTCCCTCACCCTCACTCTCTCTCCATCACCCTTTCTCCCTGTCACTCTCTCTTCCCCTGACATACTATACACAAACAAACAAAACAGAACAAATACACACAGGACAGACACACCCAGCCTCACCTCTCCTGTCCCACTGTTTCCTCCTTTGTTGGCCTCACCCCCAGGCTCCTGACACCTCTTCCAGATTGACTGCAGCTGGGTAATACAGCCAATCAAGGTGGAAGAAACTGCTCTGCCACCTAGCAATTTCCCTGCTTTCTCTCTGCTCTGGGAGATCAGGGAATTCCTGTGCTGAGTTAGAAAAGTGCACTAAACAATCTATTGCCCTTTTTTTAAATTAAACTTTTGCCACCCGAAAAATGTTGCCACTCAAGGCGGCCGCCTAGTTTGCCTAATGGTTAAACTGGCCCTGACTACATTGCTATTGAAGACTTCCACAGCTAGAAAAGGGAGATTACTATATTTTACCATATGAAGCTATTACAGTATACCTATTTGTGTTTGGCAAAGGAGTTAAACAACATCGCTGTAAAACATCAATATGGAGACCAAAATACTGACGTTTCACTGATCAGAAACACATATTGGACGCCTTACCTTTTTTTCCAGCTTCAACCAGGTATCCATCCAATTTGCTGTGAACTGCAGGCCAAAGAACCAGGTCTCTCTAAGCCCCAACATTCTGCAAACCAAGTCAAATAGGTCATTGCCCTTCCAGTTCATCTACAAACAAAAACAGAGAAAGACAGACGCTGATTAATTAGAAAGCTATAACACAATACTTATTACATTCCTCACAAAGAAATGTGGTAGATGTGCCTCCGGCACTTCCAACTCCAATTAAGATGGAGCATGCATTATTGTTTTCATGAAAACTTTACACAACGACATGTATGCAAAGAGGTAAAAGCGCACACAAATATTTTACCGCTTGGATATTGTGACCACTTACTTTATAATTGTCATGGGAATGTCTCGGGTGCTCACCACAAACCGGACTGTACCGCGAGGCCAAGGTGGGGATACGGGTAAACCACCGCCCGACAGCCGCGTGGGTGGGTCCGGTAAGCAGAGTAGTGTGGATAGCCTGGGTCGGGGTAGAACAGTGTAGAATCGTAGAGGTACTTGCCGGAATCAGGGTCGGAGAGGTCAAGAGTAGTCGAAGTCCAATGCCAGGGTCGAGGAGAGGAGAAGGTAGAAGTCCGATGAGCGAGCCGGGGTCAAGGGTGCCAGAAGTCGAGAGTCCGGAAACAAGCGAGGGTCTGTAGCAGAAGGACAAGAGCAGACTGCGAAGTAGCTTGTAGCAAGCACAACGAGAGACTGACTATGCTCAGCAGTCAGCTCTGGGCTGGTAGCACTATATACTGAGAGGAGCCAATGGGAACTACCAGCAGTGAGGTCAGACGTAGGTAGAGCGCTGATGGGCTGAGGCTGGATGCAGGGCAGGGGTGGAAGAAACGAGATCCTTGGCGGCAGTGGAGGTAGACATACTTGTGAGCGCGCGCGCGTGACACCCACAGAGGAAGGGGGAGCGGAAGCACGCCGCGAAGAGAGCCGGAAGACGTCGACGCGAGCGGGGGTCTGCCCGGCGGTGTGCACGTCCGGCAGCAGATGGAGAAAGGGAGAAGGCGACGCAGGGCCGGATGCCGCGCGCCCCGGCGGCAGAGGGGGCGAGCGCCGGAGCCGAGGAGTGGGACGCCGCGGGAGGTAGGAAGCGCGGCGTCCTTACAATAATGATATATTCAGAGCAGCCCAATGAAGCGCTCATTCACTGGAATCAACCTTTATTAGTCACTATAAGCCATATGGTTAAGGACTGTAAATACCGGCTCACCCCAAATGGTTTGTCCCTGTGGACGCTGGAAGGGTCTGGGTATCTCTGGAACTGTATACCCCCTGCGACTCCTTGTTTGGCCAGCAATTCGGGCTGAACTTGGACTCAATTTGTGGAGCCTGAATTGTCCTCCTTGCGAATAGATTCATATTCACATTATGAAGTTTGATTTGCAAATGTAGCCATGACACTGGCCGTAGCATGTTGTACGGGACATACATGCTTGAATAACAGTACTGAGTACAATATTGATACAGAAAACGTGTTTCTGGGCTGTTTTTTTTCCAATCAAGCAGATAGATTGCCATGTACACCATTAATGTTCAACAGATCCAAACATGAATACCGCGCTTTACAAAAATGTTTTATAGGGAAATATAATACAAAATGGGAATAGATGCATCCAATATAGAACTGAATATTGGGAGGAAGAAGTCATTTCACCCTAAGAACTATATAGTGTCCCAAACTAACTCCAAAACAATGGAAGGAGGGGCACTTATGATTACTGATGACAACCTCTGCAAGACGGCATCTGCCTGGGCCTGACACAGTTGTATTGAGGGGTAACAGCACTTCTTCCCTGTAGTGACCGCTCTGCAACCTCTATACTGAGAGCGAACAGGGAGACACTCCTTCCTTTCTCTGACGCTGTTGTCTTCAACTCCTACTGTAGTAACAGACCATTGGTGATGCGCAAAGGCATATACTGTATACATAGATAAGCTGTCCCCAAATTCAGGACACGTTGCTGTCTCACTCAGCTTGAGTTGGGACAATCCCCCTACATTTGCTAAAATTGGCAATTCCGAGACTATACAAAAATCATGGATTTTGTACACCCTGATCTACTTGTCCTATCTGGTGTTGATAGACATTTTTATTTGTGACTTTAATGGGTTAAGATCTTGCTTCTCTCAACTATCATTTCGCTGAAGACTCTTGAAGTGCACATTATAGTTCCAATTATATTCACACAAAAAGTACATAGTACACCGATTTTAATAATGTAACCACAAAATATATATTTTTTAAATCAATGAAACAATAGAGATGCTGTTACTTTCTCCTCAGCAGGTAAGCCATCATGTACTAGTGCTGGCATTTGTAATATTGAATGAGTCAGAAAGGCTACAGTTCATTTTTATTATCACCCATCTGTCTGAGTTCTGATGTTTCCAGAAAAATCTAAATCTTGTCAATTTTCTCCAGACTTCACAAATCTGTCCTTTTCACCACAGGGAAATGATTAAGGAATCCGAATGAACTGCAGCATTAAATGGAAGTATCAGTAATTTTATTTATTTCACCGTTCTTTTCCTGTAATTCCATAGGTATATATCCCTGACGAAGCACAATCGGCAGTGAAACGCGTAGGACTGGGAGCAGTGCCTGAACCCATAGAGGACACGACAGAGTGACGTCATCACAGACGACAGAGTGACGTCATCACAGCCGACAGACAGGCGGTACGCTAAGATAGGCTTAGTTTAAAAGGAAAGCCTCTAAGTAAATAAAAAAAGGTGCACATACTGTACCAGTGGTGCAACTATTTGTATTTACAAAGTAACACGTTTACTCAGTGGTGTTTTTCTACTGAAAAAGATCCTGGAACCCCAAGCATAGAAAAATGTACTTTCCTATATATCGAAACGATAATAAATCATCCAGTTTTAACTAAGAATATGTGGCAAAAAAAGCATGCACCCCACCTGTAGGCATCCCTATCCCATTGTTAAAATTAACAACATGAAGTTTTTTGTTTATATCTTTAAAAAAAAAAAAAAAGTGCTAACTTCCAGTGAATTCTGTGTCCTTCCAGAATCCATTAAAGTGCACCCAGTATTCCACACTTCGCTACTGAAGCCGTTTCGGAAGAACCCATTTCCTTGACGCAGCCTTTCTCCTCATGACCCTGTTCTAGTAGGCAATGAGCTGTCTGTTGCCTGTCCGCTCCTCTCGTCCCTCATGCTGTCTCACTGCAGCGGTGTCAGTGGCGACGCTCTGCAGCGCAGAACTACACCCCAACTGCACAGTCTCAACCTGCAGAACTCACAGGTTGAGTCTCCGGCCGTACTGGGATTCCTGGACGTCTGTGGTGCGCGCCTGCAGCGTCTGTGGCTGACCTACAGTACCGATCTGACTGCCACCATCAGCAGCCTAGCAAGCAGTTCTTGTCCAGAGCTGAGACCCCTAGAGCTCAGCACGGAGATAAAGCAGGGTGAAAATCAACAGCAGATCTATATGGAGGCTCTACAGAGAGGCTGTCCCAAACTGGAGGTGCTTCGCTTGCTGAACCTAGTGTGGTCCCCCAAGTTGGGTAGGCGCTGCTCTCCGGAGCTCAGGGAGCTGTGTATGGCCACCTCGTCCGATTCATTTGTGAGCAACGCTGTGAGTGTGAGACTACTGCGAAAATCCCCCAAACTGAGAGTGCTGGACCTGAAGGGTTGGTACAGAGTTACCCCGGGGAGCATCTGTCAGCATCACTGTACAGATCTGCAGAGCCTGTATCTTGGCCTATACTGCAGCACTAAGGACATGACCTCACCCCCCTCCGGGTGTGCCCTCTTAGGCCACAGCCTGCGAGAGTAGGACATGACGGCGCAGAGATACAGCGAGGAGGACCTGATTTAGCCGTGTCACGTCCTTGCCAGGGGCAGAGCCAACGACACGCTGCACTCGCTCAACCTCGCGGGGACAAAAGTCACCTCCTGTGCCGTCAGCAAGCTGCTCTCAAGCTGCCACGCCCTCACTCACCTGGACTTGTCCTATTGCCGTTACGTCCCGCAAGGGATGAAACACATGTATCCGGGATGGGGTTTGTGACATCTGCCAGTGTCTGTAGGGGCTGACCAAAGGTTCGGGGGAATGGGGAGCAGAGCCAATACCGTGATGTACTGAGCAGGGGGCTGACCGAAGGTTCAGGGGTGGGGGGAGCAGAGCAATGTCCGTGATATTCTGAGCTAGGGGCTGACAGAAGGTTTGGGGGGAGGGGGAGAGGCAGGATCAGAGCAACGTCCATGAACTGCTTAGCTGGAGTTCAGGAATTCAGGGGGCTCATCCCCCGTCTGATTCTCTCATCTAAGGCTGCGGCCATAGTGAAACAGACAGCGCTGAGCCCCATCATCCTCAATGAGGATGTCTTGAAGAGGCTTCTGCGAGCGTCCGCATGTGCGCTGAAGCGGTGAGTTTTTCACCCGACATCAGAAAATGTTTCAAAGCGCGCTGAGGACGTCACGTGGGCGGCTAACATCCAATCAGAGCAAAGTGAAGCAGCAAAATGGATACTTGTGCAAGTATGTTTTGTGTGTTTGTTTTGTGCCTTGTCAGTTGTGTTGAGTTGTGCAAGTGAAGTGTGTAGTGACTGTCCCCCACGGATCCTGCACTGAGAACATTTGATTAATGAGGTCTCCCTCAGAGATCCATTATGGAATCGGCGTTCAAGAGCTTATCATGACAGAAATGTCCATGATAAGCTCTGGAAAGGGAGAGCGCAGATTTTGAGCATATCAAGTTAGTATTTAAATTTATTGATGTTTTTATTTATTTTATTAATCTATGAATGTTTTTTTTTTTTAGAAATAAAATTCTTTTAAATATATATATATATATCACCCTGTACTGTATTTAATTGCCTTGATGTACTTTTATCCTCGCGCCCCCCCCCCCGCCCATGGCGTACCCATGTGCTTGTATTAATGTTTTTGTTATCCCCCCTATAGCGTACCCATCCGCTAATGTCATCTAAGCTTCGGCTGAGGCAAAAAGTCCAAGGACTTGTTTTTGATGCAGTTGCAGAATTTGAGGCGAAGAACTAGAAAAATATTTCTATGTTAATGCAAAAAACAATGTTCAATGTCAATTGTTAAATTAAAAAATGTTAAGTTATAATAAAAGTTACATATATTTTATTTTTGCAATGTTAAATAAATTTTTTTACAGTTTAATTAACTGTTTCATGTGTTTTTCTAGACCATTTATGGAGTTTTCTTAACAACTAAAGGTAAAAGAAAAGGAATGACTGAGTAAGCCAATGACTGGCTCACATACTGAATGACTCACTGACAGTAATCGGATAACAATCACTCAGTCACTCACTCGCACACTGACTGACTCACACTGACCGTATGACACTCGCACACTGACTGATTCACACTGACCATATAACATTCACTCAGACACTGACTGACTGACTGACTGACTCACACTGACCGTATGACACTCGCTGACTGACTGACTGACTCACACTGACCGTATGACACTCGCTGACTGACTGATTCACACTGACCATATAACATTCACTCAGACACTGACTGACTGTCTGACTGACTCACACTGACCGTATGACACTCGCTGACTGACTGACTCACAAGGACCGATTGCATTTTGCTTCTTAAATGAGTTTTTATTGATAGTTTTTGTCTATACTGTACATCACAGCCACAAATGTGTTTCAAACATGGGTCCAAAGGACAAAATATTACATGAACAATGCACCTCTTCGCCATATAGAACACTCATTTTATTATTAAATGGACTAACCATGTACAGCAACCACAGTTTATTAACGTGAAATGTTTATGACTTGGGAACATTTTTTACATATCATTTTGCCATGGCACAGCTCCCTCCGCATTGAAATAATCTTTGAACACATCACGAATGCATTTTGCAATTTTTCCCGGTGCATTGTTTGCTCTTTCGATGAAGTGAAGTAGGAAGTACAGCTAAACGATCCATCATGGAAGCATCATTTGTGCCTTCCAAATCTATAACCATATTATGCAGTATAGCCACACATTTAACAATACGTTTGGCATTTGGCACAGATATAGCTTTTTAATAGTATTCGCCATTTCAAAGTCATTATACCAAATGCGCACTACACACACCGTCTGGCCCCGGATAATTAATTACTTAAATAGTCTGTAATTAAAAATTTCACTCTCTTTGGTTAATCCTTTCCTACAATACGGCTTCATGAGGTATTTCATCAATGGATAGGCCTCATCCACTAATGGTGCATGAGGTAATTTTTCTCTGGTACTTGATGGCAAAGGTTTAGCAGCAGGAAACACCAATTTATCTTGTTCAATTAACTTAGAGTGATGATGCTCTAAACACCCCACCATCTTTTCCATATGCTCCAACATTGATTGTTGTAAACCGACATTTGGCGTCAGCAACCGCTTGTAAAACAATGAAGTGGAAATGTTTGTAGTTATAAAACATTGTGCCTAATTTTGTGGGGTGTTTTATTCTAATATGTTTGCCATCTATACAGCCCACACAATTTGGAAAATTCCATTTGAACTCAAATTCCTTAACCACATTTTCAAACATGTCAACAGTTGGAAATGGCACATGCTCTGCATGCAATGCATTGTAGGTTGCATCGCATGTCTGGCGTACTACAGATGCAACGCTGCTTTTTCCCATGTGGAATGAAAAAGACAAGGCACGAAAGGATGCTCCAGTGGACAGAAATCAATTATTACACTATGTTACAATCCATCACTCCAGATCAACCTTTAATTATAATTAGAAATAACAGTATTAACATTTATATGGACATTTGAATAAAATGAGAGGGAGCTTTTATTTTGTTAAATCATGTTCATTCATTTTTTTTAAACAATAACATGATTAGTGAAAGATTAAAAACAACTCTTGATAGTATTATAATATATATATATATATATATTATATTTAAAGCACTTCCACTGCAGCAAGGGATTCTGGGAAATGACATGCAAATGGGCACACAGTGTCACCTTTTGCTTCAAAATCATTTTTAACGTGGTTCCCTATAGGCTTAAGCTTGCTGCATGGTCACAGCTTTAAGCACAGCCAGGGTTAAGATGCATAGCCAGAAAACCCACCCACAGACAGCCGTTTCGACCTTAATGGGTCTCATCAGTGTGGGGTTGGTTAACTGGCTATCCAATGAAGCAACGAGGATGGGGTTTACCATACTTAGTTAAGTTATGGTGGGTAAAAAAGTGACAAAAACCCTCCACAGCAAAGCATATAGCAAATGGAAATATAACTGTATGCTCATTTGCATGTCTTAGGCAGGTCTGCAACCCCACCTTTCACCATTAATATATATAATATATATATATATAGTCCAAAAATTACCAGGTTTGACACTGGCAAGGAGAGACAGCACACCGAATAATTCCAAAACCATGTATTAAAACATATCGGCACCGCAACCAACCGACGTTTCGGTCCTCAGAACGGGACCTTCTTCCAGGTAATGCGCGTGCTACAGTACTGACTGGGGACTCACCCCTATACTGGTGCTTCCTGGATAGACTAGCTCACTGCTTTGCTGCACGTTGTTGTTCCTGATATCGTTACCAGACCCCTGCTTGCCTACCGACTACCCCTCTCGCTGCCTGCCCTGGACTTATGCCTGTGACCCGACTTCGACATCAAGGCTCTGCCTGTCCTGCCCTTTCCAGCCACTGGTATCCACGCCACAGTTCCACAAGACTGGACAATTACGTTGTTTTATCATTTTTTATGAAGCTCTTTGATTTGGACACATACACTTACTGATAGGGTGACGATAAGTCCCGCTTTAGCCGGGACAGTCTCAAGAGTATCATTAAACGTCCCGGTGTCCCCACAATATTCTCAAAATCATTCAAATGTCCCAGTTTTTATCTTTTCCCTGTTTGGACTCACTTAAAACCATAAAAGTAGACACTGCCTGTTTTTATGTGATCTATCACATCAAAGAGTAAACATTTTAAATATATTGGTAAACTAATTACCAGTACAATCAATAATACAGCATAAAGGGGGGCGTTATTAGACAAATACCATTATAATAGTTCATTTTAAGTGATGTCATTTGTTTTATAAATAATTATTTCATATGTCCCAGTTTCATCTTTTGAAAATCTGGTCACCCTATCCACAAAGCATATAGTTACCATTAGTTCACTTAGTTTTAGATTACATTGTTACATCAATAGATCTAGAATGATACCGAAGCTACACACCCATATAACATGCTTTGAAATAGGTTTACGGCAATCGTTACTAGTAAAACACATCATTAAAACTAACAGCGAAGGCTTCAGGGATAATGATTTAAAAATGATTTGCAACTGGTTGTATCTTTCCTTTTGTGTGTGTTGCAGACACTACTGTAGTTTATCTAAGCAAACAGGTTTAGCAGCTCCAAGTTAAACCAGATCTTAACAGCCTTTTACAGAACAACTAAAACGACATCCCATTACATAAACAGAATTTGTTGAGTTGTAAAGTAGTATTGGCAAAGATTTCAAAATGTGCCGTGACAAACACATTAAAATAAATGGTGAATCCAGCATACTTATCCATTCTAAGACCCGTAATATAGCGGACGCGCGCGCCTGTGCGAACGCTCGTGCACGTGACGCACACTTTTTGTGTGTACAGTCTGTGCTGCTGTGAGCGACAGGCTTGGAAGGTACTGTGTGTGTGTCGCTGGGTAGGTGTGTGTGTGTTAAAAATGTTTAAAAAAAAGATGTAAGAATAAATTATTTATTAACATTGTGCAACTTTAATACATATATATACACACACACACACACACACACACACACACACACACACACACACACACACACACACACACACATTACAGTCTCTGCGGTAGCGGGTCTAAAAGATTCTTTTCACAGTCGTCCCCCTGATCAGCTGGCTCCACGCTCACTGCCGTGCGTGCGCGGCCCTGTTAAGTGACGCGCGCATGCACGGCGCAGCAAGCGCGCCCACTATATTACGGGCCTAAATCACCACGTTTTATTGTCACTATCTGAGAATGAGACACCGTATGCTTCCTGCGTCTGTTCTCAATGATTTTCTCATTAAGCCTGATTAGTAACGTCACTTAAAGCCCTTTTATGATTTAAAAAAAATGCTCAGACTTCTTACCCTGGCTGCGAATGGCTTCCAGCTCAAGAATTATTATAAGAGAATAAACTGCTGTTCACTTAATGCATCTTAATATATATTTTTAAGTGGAAAGTCCTTACCCAAGATTTTTTTTTAACATGAAATACATTAAACCCCGATTGAATTGCTAAGAGACTATGGGCCTCATGCAGTCAGCGCTGATAGAAAAAAATCAACAGGGTTTTTTTAATCTCCATTTTTTTACAGCGCTGCTATCACGTTTTGCAGAAAGCCCCGAATACCAGTGATGGCAACATTTTAACAAATGGCGAGTAGCTGGCGCCGAGATGATCTGCCCTCCGAATAGTGCTCACCCGGCGAGTGGATTTTGCTGCAGAGAGAGAGAGACGCCTCTGCGCAAATCTCGCCCGAAATAAAAATATTGAAATAAAAAGTGTATTACTAGTGTAGATGAGCAGGGGGTCTCCGGAGCAGAACCGTGTTGATTTCAGGTCCAGGGACCCTGTGCTTCCCGAGATACAGGCCCTGTTATGGGGTGCCGGTATCGCCTATGCATTGAAATGTGCCGGTCACGTGACGCGGGAAATTGACATGCATAGGAGATACCGGCACCACATAACGGGGCCTGTATCATGGGAAGCAGGGGATCCCCGGACCTGAAATCAATGAGGTTCTGCGCCAGGGACTCCCTGCTCATCTACACTAGTAATAAAATTTAACTTAAAATATGTAATCACCAATACACAACCCACCCCCTGTGCCCCCACATAAAACCATTTTTTATTTTTTTACACAGGATTAATACCACAGGCCGGCGGGTTCCCTGGGTGGTCAGCAGGCCCCACAGGGTACCCCCGGGGTTTCCCACTGGGGTCCCTCGGGTGATCCCCGCTAGGCTCCGTGGGCCTCCGTGGGCCCCAATGGGGTCCACGAACGCTCACTGCGGGTGTCTGGGGGTCCCCGGGTCATCCCCACAGGTGTCTGGGTGCACTCGGGTGGTTCCCACGGGTGTATTTGGGTCCTCGGGTGGTCCCTGCGGGTGTCCGGGGGCCCCACAGGGGTCCCCGCACGTTTCCGGTGGTCCCTGTGGGCACCCGTGGGTCCTCAGGTGGACTCCGTGGGTCCCCGCTGGCCTGCAGTACCATTCCTGTATTAAAAAAAAAACCAAACATGGCCAAGATTCCAATAAATACATTTCCCCCCTCACCAAACACATACATTACAGTAATGTGCAAAATTACTATTATCCATGGGTGTCTGGGTGCCCTTGGGTGGTCCCTGCAGGCGTCCAGGGGCCCCACAGGGGTCTCCGGGTGGTGTCGAGGGGTCCTCAGGTTGTCCCCGTAAGCGTCCGAGGGTCCTCGGGTGGTCCCCGTGGGTCTCCGCTGGCCTGCGGTACCATTCCTGTATTAAAAAAAAAAAAAAAACATGGCCTACATTTCAATAAATACATTCCGCCCCTCCCCCCCCACCAAACACATATAGTACAGTAATGTGCAAAATAACTTATCCAGATATGGATAATAGATCATTTGCCCATTATTAAACAAAACATTAGCCAGTCAGCATAAATAAATTAAATAAAAAACATTCTACTTACTTTAAGTTAATAAACGCTATAGTAATTAAGGGGTTAACCTACCCTGCCCCACTACCCACTCGGGAGGCCTAACCACCCACCTCAGACCCGGGGACCCCCAGACACCCGCGGGGACCACCTGGAGGCCCACGGAGCCTAGTGGGGACCACCCGAGGGCCCCAAGGCACTTGTGGGAACCCCCCGGGGTGCCCTGTGGGGCCTGCGGACACCCGTGGGGACCACCCGGGGACCCCCACCGACCTGTGTGTAAAAAAATAAATAATGGTTTTATATGGGGGCACAGGGGGTTGGTTGTGTATTGTTGTTTATTAAATATTGTTATGGTTTTTGGTGGCCTAGGTGGTGGCTAGTAGGGCTGTTTTTTTGTATTGTAGGTAGCGGTGGTGGGTGAAGGGGGTATTAAGCTCAAGGATGGGTGTTTAGGCCTACCAGGTGGGTAGCGGGTGGACTTAACCCCTTCATTAGCTTAGTGGTTAATACCGCTAACGTAATGAAGGGGTTATGTCCACCCTCAAGCCTCCTGCAAGGCCTAAACACCCACCAAGGGCCAAATACCACCTTCACCCAGCCTGCTACCCACAATAAGCATGGCACTGCTGGTTAACCCCTTCATTGCCGTAGCGATTAGCTGCTAATGTAATGAAGTTGCCTGTAAATGCATTTTTCATGCATCTGATTAATACCGGGGGTCTCCAGTGCTGATATTAATGGGTATCAGCTCCGGAGTCTCCCGGCATCAATGCGAGGCAGGAAAAATGCATTTTTTTTCTAAGTGCCGTCTTGCCGCTTCTCGGCTGCTTCTCCCCACCTTTTTGCCAACTTTTTGTGGCGGGACGATTTGGAGAGGAAATCTCCATTCTAGAGAGGCAATCAGCCTTGATAAGGCCGCGCTTATAGTGCTTATAGTGCTGGCGACGGCAACGCTACCGATGATGTCAGCTGTCGCCACCAGCGAAAGTTATAATTTGATGCGACGTCGCTGGCGACAAGGCCAGTGACGTCACGAAAGGGGGTGGGCCGCGGTCTCTGATTGTTTTAGAGACAGTCACATGTGGCGACTGTCTCTAAAAAATCAAATAGACCCGGCTTCAAAATTTTTGGTCGCTCCGTCGCCGTTGCGCTTACTATAAGCGCTTGCGACGGAGTCAATGTATTTGTTGCGGAGCGAAGTCGCGTCGCAAGGCACTATAAGCGCAGCCTTAGCTGAATGGGGCTACTGGAATCGAGTTTGAGAAGCTGGCGATAAGCGGCTATATGTGGCTTATTGCTGCGCGTTTAGCGTCTTATTTTTTCCGTTAAAAAAGCGGCGATTTTTGCTCTTATTGCCAGCTTATTGGGGCTTACTGAACAGCACCCCTTTCCCCCATGTCTAGGGTGACTATGTGTGGTGCGCTTTACCTGCGTGGCTCACAGGAGGCCGATCCTCCACGGACAGGAGCCTGGGGTGTACTCAAGTTGTTCTGGTGACAGCTCCTCCACTTGTGAGGGATCCAAGCAGCGCTGGATAACCGCCTTCACAGGACCCAGTATACCCCTGTGTACAATAAACACACACCGGACTACCCTTTGCCTGCCACCTGCTTCGACCTCGGAACCGGACCTGACTACCCTTGCTTGCCTCAACCCCGAAAAGTACATGATTACCCATGCATCAATCTTCCATAGCCGTGTATAAGGGATCTGTCCAGGAAGTGACATCATCTGGTCTGAAGTTACTACGGCCATCCTGCTTCCTGGCAAATCCTGCCCTTACTCCCCTGACAGGAACTCATCCTCTCTTTGGCTCTCATTACCAGCAGCTGCGCCACTGGCCTTAAATAGCAGGCAGTTGCTACTAGTCTTTGCTCGTGCAAAGTACTGGATAC
The DNA here is from genome assembly GCF_040206685.1 of Ascaphus truei. Lineage (NCBI taxonomy): Eukaryota > Metazoa > Chordata > Amphibia > Anura > Ascaphidae > Ascaphus > Ascaphus truei. The sequence continues at coordinate 193,601,608 of NC_134485.1, read as the reverse complement.
CTTGTCCTGTTTGAGCTCTCCCTTGCCTTTGTTTTACCTGCTGCCTGTCTTGACCTTGGAACTTAATCTGACCACCCCTTGCCTGCCACCTGCTTTAAACTCGGCACCGGACCTGACTACCCTTTGCCTGCCTCGACTTCGGAACCGGACCTGACTACCCTTGCTTGCCTCAACCCCGGAACGTACCTGATTACCCATGCATCCCAGGCCTCTAATCCCAGGCCAAGGTCGTTTTATTACTCCCTACCTCTGCCCTGCGTTTTCGTAACCTGTTTTGCAGTCGGCAATGTTACACCATGCTTCCTACAGCCCTATTGGCTGTCCGTGCCCATGTGATCGCAGCCCAGTGGCTGCTGGGGGCTGAGATGGCCGCCGCTCGCGCTGCACTGCGCAATGTACCTGTAATGGCCGCCATTACCTCGACTGTCCTGTGCATGCGCAAGGTGTGATCCGCGCATGCTCGATTCCCCAACCTGGCGGGCCCCGCTAGCCGGGTGTGCCGCGGAGCCCCCAGAGTTCTCCCTACTCTACACTGCAGCCGCCCTACATTGTGCCGAGTCCGCCTGCCACTCTGGCGGCACCCGGCGTCTCCCTGCGCGCGCCCCAATCCGGCAGGTAAGGGGGAACCAACGGTATACATACATATATACACATTGAGAAAGGTTCTAGGTCGAATCGAAATGGGGATCTTCTATTAAGACACTACTCTTATTTCAAGACCTGTGAATGCCTGATATTTCCTCTATACGGTTAGTATCAAAAAAATTTCAGAGCACTCAGATAATTTGACTTGGTATTGGATGTGGAAAACAAAAAAACAAAAAGCAGAGCGCACCGAGGTTGAATATTATAATAAAAGTGAATACATATAACAAGTACCAACTTACATATAATGAATTTGTTATCCAGTGAGATCTTAAGTGGTACAGTACATGCTGTCCCATCCGTGGGTAGAAGGGAAGCAACGCCGATACTGTACTGCGCATACCCAGAAGTAGCAGTGCAGAGCAAGACGGAGACACTACTCGATCCCAGCTCACGGGATAGACTGTCTCGAGCTCGGCGTTGCTTCCCTACTACCCACGGATGGGGCAGCATGGACTCTACCACTTAAGATCTCATTGGATAACAGATTCATTATATGGAAGTTGATACTTGTTATTTGTATTCACTTTTATTATAATATTATTAAACCTCACTGCGCTATGTGCTTTTTGTTTTCTATGACTGGTCTACCTGTGGAGTAATCCTCTGTGGATCTTCAGTGGAGAAGGGGAATATCTCCACACACAGAAGCAGCAAAAGGAAGGAGTTGGTTTACACCAGAGACTGTAGGAAGCATGAGCGTGGATCAATAACCCCCTTTTTGGGTATTGGATGTGCTCAGACCTCTCATGCAAATATATCTATATTGATAGATAGATATAGATAATCTCTCAAAAGAAAAGAGCACAAATGACCAGTAGTAATTAAAAAATATGAACAATTTCACAAAACAAGACAATTAATGCCTCTAAATTGATATACCAATTTGAGATAACAAAATAAAAAACATATACATATATGTAAACAACAATGATTAAAATCTCAATTGAGGAGGATGGTAAATACCAAAGGACACACACTAGAGAGGGACTAGCTAAATTAGAGAAGAGACAAGTGGTGCATTAATGGATAATCACCAGTGAGAGTCCAAAGGTAATGCAGAGGTAGTGAGGTCTAGTTTAGTATATCCAGATATAAAGATGGTAAATATAAGAAAACTCAGTTTGATCTCACCACTGTGTGAACGTAAATGGTAAAACAGGATCCGTTAACTGTGCCTCCAAACTGTGTAACAGGTGTGTTCACTCACACATGATGGTAGCCCCGATGGTGGTGGGGGGCAGGGGGGGGCGCGGGAGGAGTGGAAGCTGCACAGCAGAGCACCAGTCCGTCAATGTACTTTCAATACGCAAGGACCTGATACTCCTTTGTGATATAAAAATTGATTTTCTGGCACTCAACCAGAACTGGTAACCGGTTACCTCACATGAAATCTGCTGGCGAAGCAAAATATAGTGCTCACTCACTTCTCCTGTTCCTCAGTGCCTGTGGCAGGGAATCCTCTTAGACAGCTGATAGGTACTGTACTACTGTGATGACATGCCCTACTGTGTTCCGACTTCATCAGGAGTGTATCCAAGAGGTGGAAGCTGTTTGAAATTTATAGTAGTCAAAATGTCCTGATTGGTGAATATGTATAATCAATTGTGTGTGGGAGAGGAGGGGAGGGGGGAGGGGAGAATTGTATGTGTGTGACCAGGGAAGGAGGGTGAAATGAGTGTGATGATGGAGGGATTGAGGGAGTGGGATTGAGTGAGAGGGGGTAATTGAGTGATAGCGGAGGAGGGGGAGAGTGACAGAAGAGAGGGGGTGAAAAAAGGGAGGGGGGAAGAGTGTAAAAAGGGAGGGCTCGCAGGGGGGGTGGCATTCAGAACCCTAATCCTGGGCCCCGGGAAATCTATCGACGGCCCTGGCCAGGAGACACTTTAAAGCTCATTCGCTTAACCCTCTGGCGGGGTGGAGGGATCGCGGCACCAGAATGCCACAGACTCTCTGGCACTCAAGATCATGCGACCGGTTCCCCGCTTCTCACAGATGATGGAAAGGAAGGAAAAAGAGTCCTGATCTTCCGTTTCTCTTCCTACAAGATTGCGAAAGCTATCTCCCCTATAAAAATGAGCAAGTAGATTATAAGGTAGCTGTAGTACATCATGGCGCTCCTGGAGTGCCACACCTCATAACGTAGTACCTATGTCCTGGGGCACCCAAAGGGATAACGCCGCAAATAGTCGGACAGCTGAATGACATAGGGGCCTTTGAATGGGAAGCGTTTGTGAATCAAGTGTTTTCTTTACCCTTATCCCATACTGTCCTTATGAGTGAACCAATAAAAGTAATGGGAGGTGTGTAGTGGTGTCTTTATTTGGAGTAGTGTTGTCTGTATTTGGGTGGGGGATAGTGGTGTCTGTATTTGGGTGGGGGATAGTGGTGTCTGTATTTGGGTGGGGGGATAGTGGTGTCTATTTGGGGGGGGGTAGTGGTGTCTGTATTTGGGGGGTAGTGGTGTCTGTATTTGGGGGGGTTGTTTGTCTGTATTTGGGGGGGTAGTGGTGTCTATATTTGGGCGGGTAGTGGTGTGTGTATTTGTGGGGAGTAGTTGCTGAACACACATGGACATCACCCAAAAGGGAGCAGCTAGAGAAAATCCTATCCCTCCCAGAAGGTGTCTTGTGGAGTAGCACCAGGGCCGCCAACAGGGGGGGGGACAAAGGATACTGGCGTCCCGGGCCCTGTGAGTCAGGGGGGCCAGTTAATTACATTAAAAAAAAATTAAATGGCGGTGATTCTCTTGGTCCCCGCGCATGCGCAGGGAAAGCAGGGTGTCGTGCCTGCTGCCTGTTGGCCCGCTCCCCGTTCCCCCGCTCCCCACATGGGACGCGCCAAGACAGGCCCCGCGCGTGCAACCAGCCCCCCCCCCCCCAGCTCCCCACGTGGAACGGAGGGGGAAGCGCAGAGACAGGCTCCGTGCGCGCAACCCAGCCTCCCTGCTGCCCACGTGGGATGGAGGGGGAATCGCCGCGCATGCGCACAACCCCCGCGCACGCAACCCAGCCCCCCCCGCTCCCAATTTGATACGGAGGGGGAAGCGCCAACTCAGCTTCCCCCTCGTGCGCCTCCTGCCCTAATCCGCCTCGCCCCCCCCAGCCGCCCACCTCCCGCGCCCCCCTACCCCGAGCCCCCCTCCCACCCCTGGCAGCTGCCGGTGATATCGGGGGCAATAGGAGGAAGTGTATGGTGGCAAGGAAGCAGCACCCACCAGTCAAGGTAAGTAACCCACCAACCCACCGTCACCCACCCACCCACTGTCACCCACCCACTGTCACCCACTCAGTCGCTCACCCACCCAGTCACTCACTCACCCACCCAGTCACTCACTCACCCAGTCACTCACCCACCCAGTCACTCACCCAGCCACTCACTCACCCAGTCACTCACCCACCCAGTCACTCACCCACCCAGTCACTCACCCACCCAGTCACTCACCCACCCAGTCACTCACCCACCCACCCACTCACTCACCCACCCAGTCACCCACCCAGTCACTCACTCACCCATCCACTCACCCACCCAGTCACTCACCCACCCAGTTACTCCCTCACCCACCCAGTCACTCACTCACCCACCCAGTCACTCACCCACCCAGTCACTGTCACCCACCCGGTCACTGTCACCCACCCAGTCACTGTCACCTACCCAGTCACTGTCACCCACTGTCACCCACCGTCATTCACTGTCACCCAGCCACCGTCATTCACCCACTCACCCAGGCAGACAAGCACATGTCTTTTGTTGAAAATATAAAAATAAACAGGTTGCATTGTAATGTTTTTTTCTGTATCACAATAAGAAAACAGTTAAGTAAAAGTTGCGCGCTAAAAGATATTTTTTCGTGGTAGGTGCGCGCTATGGGTTTGGGGGGGGGTGCGCTATGGGTTGGGGGGGGGTTGCCCTGCTCCTTTCATTTGTCCCGGGCCCCATGATTTCTGTTGGCGGCCCTGAGTAGCACTGCGTAGTGAATATGAGCCTAAGTGTCTGTCCAAGTGAGCAAAGGGTGCCTACTGTATATCATGTGCACAATAATCACAATTTTTAAATGTTAGTAATTGTAATTTTAACTTGGAGCAACAGAATACATGTTTACATTAAGTGCTACAAATGAATGAACATGATGACATCATAAAGTAAAGTAACGGGATATTAGACATTGCTTCGGATTTTTATATGGACCAACATGAGAGTTCTTTAAAGATGTCATTTCTACAGAGCTTTCTGGTCCTCGCGTCTTCTCTCCAATCTCCATGTGTATGAATCACCCAGGCAGGAGAAGTTGGTCAACAACTCGCATACACTAAACTAGATAAACTCACCCAAGACAAGCAGGTGGAGACCAAACTACGGATCAAGAAATCCCAGTGTCGGCATTGGAGGTCCTTAAGTTTATAAAACAAAATGTTTTCCCAAGACACAATAGGTGTCCGTGAGCACCAGCCTGTTGCATGCAAGGGCAAAGAGTCCTGTGTGTTTGCAGAATCAGGAATTAAAGGGTCCACTTTCTTATAGACAGCTAGTTCCTTGGGGCAGGGCCCTCCTTACCTACTGTAACAATGTATATGTTTGTTATGTTATTGTTGTCGTCCTCTAACCCTATTGTACAGCGCTACAGAATATGTTGGCGCTTTATAAATAAATGCTGATAATAATAATGCTTACCCAATTCCAAATTAATCCCAGCAAGGAAACTATAGAGGAGATAGCACTTAAAGATATTGGCTCACATTAATTAAGTAGTGTTCATTCATTGCCTTCCAGCAATGCGAGGTGATCTGTGGAATGCTGTGACTCCCCTAAGTAAATATGGTCCATAATCTGAGAGATCCAGCATGCACACAACAACTGGAGACAGATAAAGAAGTTGTGTGACCTGTGCTACTTCACTTAGCAATAGTCAAATGAACAGTGATATGCTGCACACCATAAGTCATATAAACAAAACAATATTACCGGTGCTGCTGGTTCAAAGGGATACCTGTCACAAAATATCCAAGCTTGAACTGTGAAAAGGAAAGATCCAGCGCTCCACGGATTTGCAAAAGTATCAAATTTATTGTGCCATACACAACGACCGTTTCAACCTTAGTAGGTCTTTTTCAAGTGAAAAGGCAATGCCTTAGGGCGAAACGGTCGTTGTGTTTCGCGCAATAAATTTGATACTTTTGCAAATCCGTGGAGCGCTGGATCTTTCCTTTTCACTACTTCACTTAGCAGCATGTATAAAAGCTTTATTAAATTGAAGACACGAAGTAAGTAATTATATATTCTGTACGTAGAAGCAGATTTTTTTCGGACTAAAAATGTCATAGTATTCAATGGGGATTTTAGCCAGAAAATGGCGTGAATGGCTGCTCCGACATACTGTATATAGAATAAGACCCACAACTTTTGTTTCATTAATTGATAGTAGGCAGAGATGTGTGAAACAGTCCAAATCCATCTCCCGGATTTTTTAGACCAAATCCATCCTCCCCACCAAAATCCGTCTGCGGAGTGGGCACTAAAAAATCTGTGTGGATCAATCCAAATCCACCGATGGATACAATCCAGACGGATTTTAAAGTAATCCGATCAGTGGATTCCACAATCCGTGGTCGTATTGTTAAAAGTCCACACACGAATTAATCCGCGGTGACACAGAGTCAGAGATATATATCCACCTTCGCTGATTAGTTTGTGTCCGGATTATTAACAGTCTGGCCATGGATTTCGGGTTGCTCAGTTAAATAATATAACAAATCTGAAACTCCGGATTTACCTTCTTGAAACTAACCAGCGGACCAAAGTAACCGGCCGATCCGAGGTGGATCCAAATCCACCCCCCAAAAAATTGCCCATCTCTAATAGTAGGTGACACCCTTTTTATTTGGATTAACTCAATATATCGTTGAAGCAACTTTTTGAGATCAATGCTTTCTCTGTCAGGAAGAGAAAGAAAACATTGCTCTTGAAAGCTTTTGTTATTTATTCTGTTAATCTAAATAAAAAATGGTATTATCTCGCTGACTTACTGTATATTTGCACAATTGAAACTGGACTAGGATGTTTGCTATTTGTAATTGACATGTTCAATACAGGGATGTCAATGGTGAAGGATCAAAATCAGAGATTTTGGGGATGGGGCTGAACGATGTTATCCTAATGGATAAGTCCTGATTTTTTTTTAATCAGTGAGACTCCAGTGAAGATGCTCAAAGTGCAAATCCATGAGGGCCAATGTCATCTTAAGGCATGGGCTAAATGGGCAGTAGCCCAGGATTCTGGACCTTCCAAGGCCCCCCAACCTTTCAAAGGCTTCACGAATGCTATGGCCCAAAATATAATTTTACATTCGTAGCTCTGTCTAACTGAACGCAGCAAACGTTACTTAATTCTAATTATATATATATATTATTATATTAATTAAATATATATATATATATATGGCTGTGCAATGCAGCAAGCATAAGCTTATAGGGGTCCATGTCAAAATGAATTTGAAGAAAATGTGGCACTGTGTGCTCATTTGCATGTAATTTCCCAGAATCCCTTGCTGCAGTGAAAGCACTGTATGCTGGGCGATGATATTGGTGAACGGTAGGGTTGCAGACCTGTCTAAGACATGCAAATGAGCACACAGAACAAAGACAAAAGAAACAGCGCAAAAAACCTCATAGTGTAGTATGTAAAAAAATTATATTATTATAACAGGTGAGTATTGCACGTACATCAGATAAAATAATTACTGGCAGTACATGTATATGGACATGTTACCAATCAACCATGGATGGGATATGGTGGTCATCAAGTGGATTTTCTTCTCCTTTCACTTCTCCTTTATTGCTCTCTGCATGGATCAAAACTGCCGTGGTGTATGGCATTAGCCCAACATCGTGGTTACAGCAGCCCGGTTGGATTCGTCTATCCCACGGCTGTTGCTGCATAGAAGCAAGCTCTCACTCCCTGGCTTTCGGCGTGTGACGTCTACTTCCGGCGCGCGTCAATGATGTCATCCGGTGGTGCCAACAATTTCACAGTATCGGCCGGTCAGGGAAGCAGCGGGAGGGAACGGAGATGAACAAGAAGTGTATACAGGATAAAATAGCACAGCGGGTAGTACTGTGAATGCGTCCTCTCATCCAACGCGTTTCGTACTTTGAATGTACTTCGTCAGGGATATCGGAGGTGTCTAGAGGTGCGCTTCTTATACCAAACCCTTTCTTGTGATTGGCTGTTTAGTTTGAGTCCAGCCTCTCAACAAGTGGAGGGAAAATTAAAGGGATATACCCTCTATACATTGAAAACCTTTTAAAAAACTTTATTAAACAAAGAATACTCCAAATGCTAAAAGGTAAAGAAACAAATATTATTAGAACATAAAATATATAAATGTTAAATATGATTCCTAAGCTAACGGAAGTAAGGTAGAAGAGAGAATAGTTTATATAAAATATATATATTAGATCTTAGCAGAGATACATATAATGAACTCTAATGGAGAACCATAATGAGCATAAAAAATATATATTTAAAATTATAAATATAAAGATTCATTGAACCAAATGAATGTCGTTTTTAATATAGAGACCAGACGTCTATTTCCTCATTTAATCCCAACGGGGACAGTGTTTGTAGTTTATAGATCCAAACGCTCTATTGTCTGGAGAGCATTTTGTCTCTATCACCACCCCGTCGTCCTGCAGGGACGGTTTGAATGCCATATACCTAAGACTACTATCATCACTATTATGTTTTAACTTAAAGTGTCTGGAAACACTATGGTTTTCTAATCCTAGTCTTATATATCTAGCATGCTCCAGAATTCTCACTCTAAGATAGCGTTTAGTCCGGCCGACATATTGATATCCGCAAGGACATTGGAGAAGGTATACTACATGTGTAGACTTACATGATATGCAATCTTTTATCACAAAGTTTTCTTTTGTAGTGTTTGAGGTAAATTTTTTCCGTTCTGAACTAAGCATTTTGCAGGCCTTACATTTGCCACAGCTATAGTTACCGCTTGGTTTGTTTGGCAACCATGAACCCTCAAATGTGGAGGTGTTAGATGTTCCAATGTCACTAGGTGCTAAATAGTATTTGAGACTTTTTGCCTTGCGGTAAATAAAACTAGGCTGTGAGGGAAGACAAGAACCAAGAATGGGGTCATTGCACAGAATATTCCAATTTCTTTTAACTATATTCTGAATTTTGGTACTTGTTGTAAGGAATCCACTACTGGCTTTGACTGCAGCCTTGCAGACCTGTGCAGTTGCAAGCTTCCTCTGGCAATCTATGGCACAGGTGCTGCCTCTCATTGCAGCTTCTGCCCTGTGCTCTTTCATTGGAGGAATTCTCACACACCCTCCTCCTGTGATTGGATCTCCGCCCTTTATATTCTAGGCGTTGGCTCTGAACCAGGGCCGAGCATAACTATTCTTACCTCTATACACTTTAACAACAAAAAACAAGGCAGCGCTAATGATAAAAAAGACCAGCAGCCTATGATATAACTCTGACACCCTATGTCAGATAAACAGATGAAGAAAAAATGTTATATCTATGGCGCTAAGCCTGAATCAAAATATATACAACCAGATAGAAGTGGATGTCCTCTGGGGCTCTCCTCACGAAGACGGTCAAATCATGTAAAAGATATAAAAACAAACATAGTGTAATACAATAAAACCTCCTAAAGAACAAACATACTAACACATATAGACAACGAAGGCTGAGACAAACAGATGATTAATGAGCAATAAAAACATTTAATAAGACAATTCAATATATAATGAATAATAAACACTAAAAAGGTATATATGTGCACACCAACACTGGCTAAGCTGGCCGCTTACCAGACTCTGGTGGTAAATATGCAGTGGATAATTCAGAGAGTATCCCCTCTCGTGATGGTAGATGTCAGCTCCCAAACTCAGCAGCGATCCCACGGGACACAGGAGCTTCCAACGGGGTTTCTCCTTCCCCTTCTCTGCTCAGGTCTCAGCTGGGCAGGCACGCCGGACCGCGTGTAGCCGGAACAGGCGTCACCCCGTGCGCAATGACAACGTGGGACGCAGGCAAATCACAGCAGCGCTCCGTGGCAGATGAATACAGGCAAGGGTCTGCATGCAGCTGGAAGCCTGTGAATTGTCCGTGTAGCTGAAAGTCCAAGGAGCTGTTAGCGATGTAGAGGGTACTCTGAAACGTCGGTGGTGCACAAGTGATCCGCCCTACGCGTTTTTTGCCCCTGAGGAAGGAAGCGTAGTCTTCCGAAACGCGTAGGGCGGATCACTTGTGCACCACCGACTTTTCAGAGTACCCTCTACATCGCTAACAGCTCCTTGGACTTTCAGCTACACGGACAATTCACAGGCTTCCAGCTGCATGCAGACCCTTGCCTGTATTCATCTGCCACGGAGCGCTGCTGTGATTTGCCTGCGTCCCACGTTGTCATTGCGCACGGGGTGACGCCTGTTCCGGCTACACGCGGTCCGGCGTGCCTGCCCAGCTGAGACCTGAGCAGAGAAGGGGAAGGAGAAACCCAGTTGGAAGCTCCTGTGTCCCGTGGGATCGCTGCTGAGTTTGGGAGCTGACATCTACCATCACGAGAGGGGATACTCTCTGAATTATCCACTGCATATTTACCACCAGAGTCTGGTAAGCGGCCAGCTTAGCCAGTGTTGGTGTGCACATATATACCTTTTTAGTGTTTATTATTCATTATATATTGAATTGTTTTATTAAATGTTTTTATTGCTCATTAATCATCTGTTTGTCTCAGCCTTCGTTGTCTATATGTGTTAGTATGTTTGTTCTTTAGGAGGTTTTATTGTATTACACTATGTTTGTTTTTATATCTTTTACATGATTTGACCGTCTTCGTGAGGAGAGCCCCAGAGGACATCCACTTCTATCTGGTTGTATATATTTTGATTCAGGCTTAGCGCCATAGATATAACATTTTTTCTTCATCTATTCTTACCTCTATGTTACTGTCTCTGCCACAAACCACCCCAGGCCTCTCTCCTAGCGTTCTTACCTTCCAAGTTCCTGAGTATCCAGAGGCCTGGTCCTGGACGTCTGTGCTGAAGCGTTGTTGCCAGCACTGGCCTGCTGCTATCTCCTTGCAGTGGCCTACCCCGGACATCTGTGCTGAAGCGTTGATGCCAGCACTGGTAACTGCTGCATTCCCTCCTAGCAGTGGCTACCCTTCCTGTCCTGTGGCCTGCCGCTATTCTCCTGTAGTGGCCTATCCTGGACGCCTGTGCTGAAGCGTTGATGCCAGAACTGGTAACTGCTGCATTCCCTCCTAGCAGTGGCTACCCTTCCTTTCCTGCGGCTTGCTGCGATCCTCTTGCAGTGGCCTGCTTGGACTTCTGCGCTGAAGCGTTGGTTCTTCCTGACGCTGCCCTGCGGTGAACTTCGGCCAGCCTGCTGTCTCCTCCTGCTGAGATCGGCGTCATGGGCCGAGGCCGCTCCTCGCGCAGAAGCCGCTCACGCTCCTAAGCTGAAGCGGGGCACTCCTGATTTCCTGTTGCCGAACTCCTGCTTCATTAACGACGATGCTGCCTTCTCCAATCCTGACCCTGCGATGTACGACTACGAACTGCGCACTCCGGATCAATCTGCGTGGACTAAGGTCGGTGATTATATAACCCCACCTCAGCCCCGCGGTCCGGTCCCGGTTTGTGGCGAGCATCGGCGTAACAGTATGCTCGGCCCATTAGAACCGGACCGCGCCGTGGCGGGGGATGGCAATTTACCAACTGAAGTTATGTCCCGGCCTGCGTATCAGTCCCACTATGAAGGCCAGTATTTGTGTGAAGTAATACCCCTGATGGATGAAATGTTTACCTATGAAGGTTTAACCCCTTTGCAAAGACAATGCCGTTGTGATCTCTTTATTAAAGCTTACTGCATCCTGAACTTAAAACAGTCTCTGGCCGCTTGTATTCGCTCTCCTGATTCCCCTATAACCTGGGATAACGTGAACCCTATGGAACTGGCCGACGCCCAAGAGGCACTCTATCTCCTGGCCTCATCACTGGACATTCCCCTAGTACAACAGGGCGCCCACATCATGTTGGCTCAGTCTCAAGATACACTCCATGTACTTTCCTCAACACTAGACATTCACATAATAGAACAGGATCCCCTCCTTGCCAGCTACGCTGCTGCTTGGCAGATTCTCTATGCTGCCAGTCCTGTTGCTAAACCTGTGGGGGTACCTCTCTCTCCTAAGAATGGTCAAACCATTTCTCTGTCACTGCCCACTAAGGAAGAAGCTGCCACGCTCCCTAATCCTGAGTTAACCTCCCTAAGTTCTGTCCCTGAGGTTATTTCGGTCTTAACCCCTGCTAGTCAGGCTTATGCGTCCCCCACTGTAAATCCCTGCAGTACCCAGGTCAGTGTGTCTTCCCTAGCACCAGAGAATGAATCCTGTTTGCCCTCTTTTCCTAAACCAAAAATTCTAAGCTCTGTTTCCGAGGTTTTTTCTGTATTAACCCCTGCTAGTCTGCTCTGTGAGGTCCCTACTGCTAACCCTAGTATTCCGCAGTCTAATGATAGGTCCCTAGGGCAAGAGGCAGAACCCCCTATAACCCCACTCTCGGAGACTAGCTTCTATTTCTCTGATTCTCAGGTACAGAGTAATTTAACCCTTGGGGTTTTTCCTATGTTAACCCCTGCAGGTCAGCCCTGTGAACCTTCCTTGGTAGATCCCTTTAGTTCGTCAGTCAGGGACACCTCCTCAGCCTCAGAGGATCAACCCCTTTTGTCCTCTGACTCGGCTAAAATTCTCGGGGCTATGCCCCCTGAACTTTCGGCAATAATACTGGCTCCAGTAAAAAGTATTCTGGACCTGTTTGTTTCTCTAAACCTGTTCGCAGAATCCCTACTCCTAGGTATTTCACTCACCCCGTCTGCCACTCAGAGAGCTGAGACCCCTGCTACTGAGCATAGACCCCTTTTCGTGGAATCTGTTGTCGTTTCTGATGTCCCAGACACTCTTTCCCAAATACCCACTTCAGAGGCCAGCACAGTCGTGGTTGCCCCACTTGCACTGTCTGAGTTCTCCTTTTCTCAAATCCTAGGGTTCAAAGCGAACAGTACATATTATGCTCCTTTCCAAGAGACCCCTTCTGAGATCAGCGTATCTGCTGTTGCTCCCTTAGTACAATTAACGTTAGGGCCCTTCTTTTTGAAGGATCAGGCTTTCAAGTTTGAGACTCCCTTTATCCCTGACTTTGTAAATCTGCAGTCCCTTCTCACTGTAGTTAAAAGTTCTCCAGCAGCCGCTGAGTTAAGCTTTGCCGCTGCCAAATCTTCTGTTACAGAAGCAACCTTGCCTAGCTTACTTCTGTCTGTCCTATCTGTGATGCCTATCACCTTTACTAAAATTTCTGCTTTGCAAGGCATTTCTCCTATTAAATCTGTGATACCTGCAATTCCTTTAATCAGTTCCAAAACCCCTGTCACTAAGTCTCCCATGGAGTCTGATGCCCTCACTAGGGATTCTCAGGGACCCAATTCTGTAACAAGCAAGATGTCCCTTGTGTCTGTTGGAGAGTTTACCCCAGTTTCTCTCACGGATCATGCCACAGCCTCCGGGATGATTAAAAATGACTTTAAGTCTGGGATGCCCATTCCTGTAATAATACTGTTTCACGCTGATTCGCCCACAGTATTCGGGGTATCCACTACTGACTGTATGTCTACTACCACGAACTCAGGGGTATCGCATTTGGAACTTTCCCTTTTTTCAGAAGATCCCGTCTTTAAAATGGACTTATTTTTCTCTGTGTCTTCCACAATACTTGGGGTACTTGCTATTGACTGTCCTGTCCCAAAACTAGGGTTACCTCTCAAAAAGGTGCCTGGAGCTACCGATGTTAAAAACCCTATGTTTAAAACAGTAACAATTTGCATTGCTTCTCCCACAGTATCATGTGAGACCTGGGTACCTGGGACCTCCACTCCGAAGCCAAGCTCTAGTTCTCTGTCTTCTTTCTCTGTGTTGGAGGCACCCAGCTTTAACCCAAAGACTTTTTTCCCTAAGGTTGATGCACCGCTTAACCGCCTGCCTTGTTTTTTGGATAAAATCTGTTTTCTCACCTTTCAAACAGACTCCTTACTGCGCACTCCGGATCAGTCTGCGTGGACTAAGGTCGGTGATTATATAACCCCACCTCAGCCCCGCGGTCCGGTCCCGGTTTGTAGCGAGCATCGGCGTAACACTTGTTGAATTGTACTCCGTAATAAAAGGAATTAGGATTTTATCACCTTCTATGTTGTCATCTCTCATTTGTGTAGAGTCTTTTTTTGCAACTTTTTATACCAGAAGTGATTCCCTATCCATATTACAGACCCTCTCCAATGATCTTATTAGAAGAGCTCTATCATATCCACGTTCTATGAATTTATCAAATAGAACGATGGATTGATTTTCAAAGTCAATTTGTTGGCTACAGTTGCGTTTAATTCGCATAAATTGACTCACAGGTATATTGTCTATACAGGACCTTTTATGGTTGTTGGAAGACAATAAGAAACTGTTCGTGTCATCTTTTTGAAAAAAGTTTTGGTATTTATATATGAACCAGTTTTGGATTCCAAACTAAGGTCCAAAAAATTAATTTCATTTGCATGAGTCTCCGCAGTAAACTTTAAATTAAATTCATTTGATTTAAGATAAATTTTAAATTGATCTAAAGTAGTCTCATCACCCTCCCAAATGCATAGGACGTCATCAATATATCTCTGCCAGCTAATCACATGGTTTACAAATGGATTGTTATTCCAAATGAAGAGATCTTCCCATACTCCCATGTAAATGTTGGCGTAGCTAGGGGCAAAGCGTGTCCCCATAGCTGTGCCACACAACTGTATGTAATACTGATTCATAAACAGAAAATAGTTGTGTGACAAGATATATTGAATGGCGATTATAATGAATTCACAGTTGAGGGGGTGTAATTCTTCATCCTTCGATAATGTTTCTCTAATGGCATTAATACCTCTATTATGGGGAATACAAGTATACAATGACTGTACGTCAAAAGTTGCCCATCTATAATTCTCTTTCCATATTTTTGTTTTTAATGAGTTCAAAACGGCAGTTGTGTCTTTCACATAGGAGGGCAAGACCTTTACATATTTTTGCAAAAAATAATCCACATATTGGGATAAATTTGCCGTTAGGGAATTAATGCCGGAAATTATTGGTCTGCCTGGTGGATTATTCATATTTTTATGTATTTTTGGCAGATGGTAATAAACTGGAATTCGTGGAAACTCAACATAAAGAAAATGATATTCTGAATTTGTAATTACTGTGGACTCGACAGCTTCATCAAGAAGAGCTTTTAGTTCCAATAAAAAATCGTTAGTAGGGTTGCGTGGAAGTTTACCATAATAAACGGAATCATTAAGTATACGGAATGCCTCCATTTCATAGTCGTTTCTATTTTGAAGAACGACTCCCCCACCTTTGTCTGCTTGTTTTATGATAAGGCTCTTATGATCTTGTAGTTCTTTGACGGCTTGATGTTCTTTAAACTTCAAATTATGCTTAATGTCTGAAAATTTTAAGTCTTTAACCATTTGGGTAAATTCATTATTTACAACATTAAAAAACGAATCAATAAAACTGCCTTTACTGTGTGCAGGATAAAATCTAGATTGTGGTTTAAAATTAGTGTGTTGGCATAGTGTATCAACTTGATTCTCCTTAACATATAACTGATCGATCTCTAAATTAGGCTGATCAATACCTAATTTATTCCTCATAAAATGCCTTTTTAACGTCAAATTTCTAGTGAATTAAACGCAACTGTAGCCAACAAATTGACTTTGAAAATCAATCCATCGTTCTATTTGATAAATTCATAGAACGTGGATATGATAGAGCTCTTCTAATAAGATCATTGGAGAGGGTCTGTAATATGGATAGGGAATCACTTCTGGTACAAAAAGTTGCAAAAAAAGACTCTACACAAATGAGAGACGACAACATAGAAGGTGATAAAATCCTAATTCCTTTTATTACGGAGTACAATTCAACAAGTACCAAAATTCAGAATATAGTTAAAAGAAATTGGAATATTCTGTGCAATGACCCCATTCTTGGTTCTTGTCTTCCCTCACAGCCTAGTTTTATTTACCGCAAGGCAAAAAGTCTCAAACACTATTTAGCACCTAGTGACATTGGAACATCTAACACCTCCACATTTGAGGGTTCATGGTTGCCAAACAAACCAAGCGGTAACTATAGCTGTGGCAAATGTAAGGCCTGCAAAATGCTTAGTTCAGAACGGAATTTTTTTACCTCAAACACTACAAAAGAAAACTTTGTGATAAAAGATTGCATATCATGTAAGTCTACACATGTAGTATACCTTCTCCAATGTCCCTGCGGATATCAATATGTCGACCGGACTAAACGCTATCTTAGAGTGAGAATTCTGGAGCATGCTAGAAATATAAGACTAGGATTAGAAAACCATAGTGTTTCCAGACACTTTAAGTTAAAACATAATAGTGATGATAGTAGTCTTAGGTATATTGGCATTCAAACCGTCCCTGCAGGACGACGGGGTGGTGATAGAGACAAAATGCTCTCCAGACAAGAGAGCGTTTGGATCTATAAACTACAAACACTGTCCCCGTTGGGATTAAATGAGGAAATAGACGTCTGGTCTCTATATTAAAAACGACATTCATTTGGTTCAATGAATCTTTATATTTATAATTTTAAATATATATTTTTTTATGCTCATTATGGTTCTCCATTAGAGTTCATTATATGTATCTCTGCTAAGATCTAATATATATATATATTATATAAACTATTCTCTTCTACCTTACTTCCGTTAGCTTAGGAATCATGTTTAACATTTATATATTTTATGTTCTAATAATATTTGTTTCTTTACCTTTTAGCATTTGGAGTATTCTTTGTTTAATAAAGTTTTTTAAAAGGTTTTCAATGTATAGAGGGTATATCCCTTTAATTTTCCCTCCACTTGTTGAGAGGCTGGACTCAAACTAAACAGCCAATCACAAGAAAGGGTTTGGTATAAGAAGCGCACCTCTAGACACCTCCGATATCCCTGACGAAGTACATTCAAAGTACGAAACGCGTTGGATGAGAGGACGCAATCACAGTACTACCCGCTGTGCTATTTTATCCTGTATACACTTCTTGTTCATCTCCGTTCCCTCCCGCTGCTTCCCTGACCGGCCGATACTGTGAAATTGTTGGCACCACCGGATGACATCATTGACGCGCGCCGGAAGTAGACGTCACACGCCGAAAGCCAGGGAGTGAGAGCTTGCTTCTCTGCAGCAACAGCCGTGGGATAGACGAATCCAACCGGGCTGCTGTAACCACGATGTTGGGCTAATGCCATACACCACGGCAGTTTTGATCCATGCAGAGAGCAATAAAGGAGAAGTGAAAGGAGAAGAAAATCCACCTGATGACCACCATATCCCATCCATGGTTGATTGGTAACATGTCCATATACATGTACTGCCAGTAATTATTTTATCTGATGTACGTGCAATACTCACCTGTTATAATAATATCATTTTTTTACATACTACACTATGAGGTTTTTTGCGCTGTTTCTTTTGTCTTTGTTCTTCTAGCTTCGTTCTGTGGAGCCATTCCACGAATACAGCTGCACACCTTCACATTTAAAGTAACAGGTTTTATATACAGTATATATATATATATATATATATATATATATATATATTTAATCACTTTATTCACTGCAAGAGCACCAAACCCTTGTTCACAATTATTAGAGCGCAGTTCACCCTTTTTTGTTTCTATCACTAAATGAGCACACAGTAATATTTTCATTTGCTATATACAGTTGTGTGAAAAAGAAAGTACACCCTCTTTGAATTCTATGGTTTTACATATCAGGAAACAATAACAATCATCTGTTCCTTAGCAGGTCTAAAAATTAGGTAAATACAACCTCAGATGAACAACAACACATGACATATTACACCGTGTCATGATTTATTTAACAAAAATAAAGCCAAAATGGAGAAGCTATGTGTGAAAAACTACGTACACCCTTACTGTTTCCATAGGAATTAAGATGCTAAGTAGCAGACTGGTGCTGATAATCAAATGCCCTTGATTAATTGATCATCAGCAAGTGTGACCAGCTCTATAAAAGCCGAAGTTTTAGCAGTTTGCTGGTCTGGAGCATTCCGGTGTGTGTTAACACAATGCCAAGGAGGAAAGACATCAACAATGATCTTAGAGAAGCAATTGTTGCTGACCATCAATCTGGGGGGAGGGGGGGGAGGAGTTATAAGGCCATTTCTAAACAATTTAAAGTCCATCATTCTACAGTGAGAAAGATTATTCAAAAGTGGAAAACATTCAAGACAGTTGCCAATCTTCCCAGGAGTGGACGTCCCAGCAAATTCACCCCAAGGTCAGACCGTGCAATGCTCAGAGAAATTGCAAAAAATACAAGAGTTACATCTCAGACTCTACAGGCCTCAGTTAGAATGTTAAATGTTAAAGTTCATGACAGTACAATTAGAAAAAGACTGAACAAGTATGGTTTGTTTGGAAGGGTTGCCAGGAGAAAGCCCCTTCTCTCTAAAAAGAACATGGCAGCAAGGCTTAGGTTTGCAAAGTTGTATCTGAACAAACCACAAGACTTCTGGAACAATGTCCTTTGGACAGACGAGAACAAAGTGGAGATGTTTGGCCATAATGCACAGCGCCACGTTTGGCAAAAACCAAACACAGCATATCAGCACAAACACCTCATACCAACTGTCAAGCACAGTGGTGGAGGGGTGATGATTTGGGCTTGTTTTGCAGCCACAGGACTTGGGAACCTTGCAGTCATTGAGTCAACCATGAACTCCTCTGTATACCAAGTATTCTAGAGTCAAATGTGAGGCCATCTGTCCGACAGCTAAAGCTTGGCCGAAATTGGGTCATGCAACAGGACAATGATCCCAAGCACACTAGCAAATCTACAACAGAATGGCTGAAAAAGAAAAGAATCAAGGTGTTGCAATGGCCCAGTCAAAGTCCAGACTTCAACCCGATTGAAATGCTGTGGTGGGACCTTAAGAGAGCTGTGCATAAACAAATGCCCACAAACCTCAATGAACTGAAACAACGTTGTAAAGAACAGTGGGCCAAAATTCCTCCACAACGATGTGAGAGACTGATAAAGTCATACAGAAAACGATTACTTCAAGTTATTGCTGCTAAAGGTGGTTCTACAAGCTATTGAATCATAAGGTATATTTAGTTTTTCACACATGGCTTCTCCATTTTGGCTTTATTTTTGTTAAATAAATTATGACACAGTGTAATATGTCATGTGTTTTTGTTCATATGGGGTTGTATTTACCAAATTTTTAGACGTGCTAAGGAACAGATGATTGTTATTATGTCCTGATATGTAAAACCATAGAATTCAAAACGAAGGTGTACTTACTTTTTCACACAACTGTATATAAGAGGAGGAGAGAGCGCACAGCCCATAGCGTAAAAAGTACATTTAATTATGGGAAATAGGGAGGGAAGTAATAGGCTCACTCACATGGCAAGGTTAAAATCAAGCATTTGTGAATAGAGAGAGAGAGAGAGAGAGAGAGAGAGAGAGAGAGAGAGAGAGAGAGAGAGAGAGAGAGAGAGAGAGAGAAGAGAGAGAAGAGAGAGAAGAGAGTGAGACCAACCCTAGCAAGAGAAGACAAAGGACAGCACTCAAGGATAAATGGCAACAAAAAAACCTGTATTTAGATGGTACAGCACAAACAAGACCAATGTTTCGATCCTTGTAGGACCTTCCTCAGGGTAGCACAATCCTGAGGAAGGTCCTACAAGGACCGAAACGTTAGTTTTGTTTGTGCTGTACCATCTGAATACAGGTTTTTTTGTTGACATTTATCCTTGAGTGCTGTCCTTTGTCTTCTCTTGCTAGGGTTGACTGCTTTCTCTGTTTATTTCTACAGGACAGGCACCATACCATTTAACTTTGATGGGAGTGCCAGCTGCCCCCTGTTCTATTATATACATTAGCAAGCTTAAGCCTATAGGGAACCATGTTAAAAATGGTTTTTGAAGCAAAAAGCAAAAAGTGGCAAAAAAGTGTGTGCTCATTTGCATGTCATTTCCCAGAATCCCTTGCTGCAGTGGAAGTGCTGGGTGATAATGGTGAAAGGCGGGGTTGCAGACCTGCCTAAGACATGCAGATGAGCATACAGTTGTATTTACATATATATATATATATATATATAAAAGAACGGACCCCGCATCCACAAGACTGCAAGATATAGGTAACCAATAGACTGACAGAGATATATATACTGAGTAAGTAAGTCAGTGGTGCTAAATAGGGCCAATTAATATGTGAACAAAAAAAGAAGCCCAAAAGGATAGCATTCAGGTATACAAGAAGCAATTTCAAAAATACATTTTATTAATTGGATGTCACAAAACCAAATAAAAGATAGCACAGAATTTTAAAACATGGCATGGATCCCCTGTGCGCAAACCTGAGCAATAAGCTGACTAACATGTCTGTCTATCTGGTAGAGACACTGTAGGAAGACCGGTAGATGAATATATAATGTCCCAGGCTATAAATACAATTCCCAGAGAAAAATGAAAAATCTCCTGGAAAAACAACAAACAGTGCCACTATGTCGCAAAGAGGAAATGGTTGAAAATCAATCATGAATTTAAACAGGTAGTATGAACAGGTTAGGACCAAAATCTATCACAATCTATTCTCTGCATTGAATATAATGGGACTGATTAAATGAAGGTGATGATACCAAAACAAGCTATGAATAGCAATGCAAAAAGTCAGTCCTGTTGAAGAGACAAGTAGCAAGTGATATGGTTCCAAGTACATGAAGTACACAGTCCTGATATAAATGTAGTATTCAGCACAGTCCATGCATGATAGAGAATCACAGAACATGTATGAAGCAGCAGCTCAAAAAGGTATAGTTACGTGTCCCAAGAGGGGGAGAAACCAGGGGATCCTGCCTGCAGCACCCACTCCTACGCGTTTCGGCTAGATGCCTAGATGCACTATTTAAAAGGATATAATTCGCGCCAAAACTGTAAAAAAACGGAAGTACCAGGTGAAAATTAGAACCAGAACCATACCTCAGAGGCTTCCATGGATGCAGGGAACTCGCGAACCTCACTGCGCATGCGCAACATGATGTCACCGGCTCTATGCGTGTATATATATATATATATATATATATATATATATATATATATACACACACACACACACACAACCGTATATGGCTTTTAATTTTATATAGCCTAACTTTTTATAGGTAGTGTAATTGATTTTATCGGACATTTAAAAAAACGAAAACAAAAAAATCGCACAACAAAAAACTATTACAGCATGACAAACCGGAGTCAACATTTCCTAACATTGAAATTTCTTTTCGAATTTTGCTATCAGTGATAGACACAAACTGCAAAGGTGAAAGATCTTTGTCAAAGTTGAGACTTATTAAGAACGAGCCCCACAGTTGCTGCTTCAACCAGGATTGAACGCTCTTTCTTGATGACAATTGAATCAGATATACTTCATAAAATCGAATTTGATTACATTATTTGTGACTTTTCAAATAAAATTGAAAAAAAAAAAAACAGACAATATTTCAACAACAGTTTTGAACGTTTTTCAATAAAAACATGCTGCATTTGTATTTAAATGTGACCTTTGTGGATGGGGCTCCCAATTTACATTTAGCCCAGGGCCCCAAAAATTCTTCAGACAGCTCTGATAAGAGCTGTCATGTCTTACAAGGCATTTGCAAATTTCAGGCTTACTATTCTCCCTTATCATCAGTATCAAAAATAAGGAAAGCATCACAGATGTATTATAGAAGTGAACCCTTTGCTGCCAGGGGGAATTGCAATGCATTGTAGTCCTCTCCTCCGGCAGCAAAGGTGTTAAAAGGACAGGAGGAGAATTTCAGCTATTTCTCTTGAGTGAATGCCAGACTCCCCGGCATATCAGCAAAGCTGATTTGTTCAAACACAAAAAGCATTGTACAGACGTGATTATTTACTCTTCTGCTGTGCCTCAAACTAAGTGGGAACCATGACAATGCAAGCTATATACTGTAGTAACAAATGTTTTGGGAGATATCGATGCATGCATTGGTCACTAGAAAAATAATGGCGCTGTGTACTGTTTCTCGTTTGGACCCAATTTGATCTACTCTTACTGATCCAAAGCGGACTGTCCCTGTTCTCTTCCATGGAGCATAGAATAAGTTATCTGCTTATAAAATATCAGCATTTGAGGAATTAGGCCCAAAGCTGGCTTCTGTTTGGAAAAGTGCTCTTTTTTTGGGATCGGAAACGTGCTCTCTCTCTCTTTTTTTTTTTTTTTTTAAACCAGTGAGAATTCATTCAGGTTTATGAGACTACTGATGCTAAAAAGAGACAGAGCACGACTCCAAATCATAGAGACTTACAGAAAATCAGTTGAGAGTTGGCATCTATAATTCTATTGGCCATATGCTTAAGTCTTCCTTTGTTTTCTACAATAGACATGTCATTTAAGCCAACAACGTTAAAAATCTACAGAAATAATTATATTACAGGTTTAATGCAACCCAGGTAGGAAGAGATGGATAAAAGTTGAGATTTCTTGGGGTTGGACAGCTGCCTCGCTTGACCTTTAGAGTGGACGCCCATGAACTCACTTCCTGCTGAGGTTACTCTGAGTCATAAGAGGAAGGAGCATTGTTAGCTGGAAAGTTTATAGATAACCTCCATACCACATTACAGTGCGGCCTGTTCTTTGTCCTCACCAATGATACATTATGCTTTGATGGCAGATGCCTCTGAGTGACAAGGTGTTCAGCTATGACCACTGACAAACACACATGGCTGCCAGAAGCTAGCAAGAAGCCAAGGAATGTTTCTAACAGAAAGGCAACAGGTAAGTATTAACTTCAGACAAAGATTTTGGGTTCTGACAGTTAAACATTTACCAAGGCAAAGTCAATATTATCTCTATGGCACAACAAATCCGAAGGATTAAAGAATGAGAAGCCCATACTTGCCTCTTCCTACGCAATTAAATATTTATTCCACAGTCAACAAACAATGTGTTCGTAAGTGAAGTGCATGGAGTTGGACTTCCCATTAGGATTGCCAGGTGTCCGGTATTGAACCTGTATTTGGACCCTGTCCAGTTAAAAATTAGAGGTAATACTGGACATGTACGTGTCCGGCCAGTTCCAAGTCATCATTTGACAAACGTATTGAATGAAAACTATTTAACATAACAAATAAGAATCAATATGTGCAATATGTATTAAGCAATCATATTGGATTAACCCTTACCTAGGCCTAGTTTTGCCAATAACTTCCTTTGGTCCATATGGTTTATTCATTGTGTAGTTTAGGGACAGGTTAACATGAATCAGCAAAATAATGGAGATAGAGTTGGTTGCTTCTTTAAAAAGATAATCTGTAATACTTTATTCAAAGCGAAATAGTGTTGATGATTTAACAAGTACAGACCTTTGTAAACCGGAACACTTGGTAGCTTTAAGTTTACACAAAAACATAAAGATATACAGTGTCCTGTTATGCTGCCGATGTCATGTGCTGGTGCTCCGTTCACCCGCCAATGAAATCCTCAGATCCCGAAACAGCAAGACAAGAAAGACACACAGCGCCCAGGGCAAGTAATTAAATAGATACTTTAAAAACAAGAAGAGCAACTTACACTTAGACAAATTACAGTCCACACAGTAGACCAGACGACCCGCAATGCAATAAGTGGATGCAACAGGAACGCTGTGCACTGGGTTCCAGGACCTACCAGTAGGATACGAAGCACGTCCGCCCAAATGCTAAGTCCAATGTCCGTTTAACGTTCGCCGAATCAAATGTCAAACTGACATTGTACAGTACGTTGTATCACCTTATTGCATCGCGGGTCGTCTGGTCTATATGGACTGTAATTTGCCTAAGTTTCTGTAACTTCTTGTTTTTAAAGTATCTATTGAATTACTCACCCTCTTTCTTGACACGTGTATATATATTTTTATACTTATCCCATTTTACCTCTTGCTTTCTGCAATCCTTTCCTCTAACCACAATGGTGTAAAAATCTAGAAATAGAGATGTCTCACCCAGAGCCATTCCCCTGATTAGGCTTTATTATTAAACAACACATCCTATAAAAATAAAAATGATGCCCCTTGAATTCATGTATGAGTTTGTATTGGATATTCACCATATACTGGAGTTATTATTATTATTTTTTACAGTCAAGAACTGCATTATATTGTAAAACATCCCTTTTGCTTTCTGCATCTTTGAAAATTGTTAAAAGTAGAGGAAAAAGTCAAAATAAATGGGTTTCTGACAATGACAAAAGAACTTGATATTATAAATTAACACAAGAATCCAGCAAATACCCTGATCTCAATGTTACTGACTGTCTTCCATGTGAATCCATTAAGGAAAATGTATGGTTTTAATCCCTGCCAGTACAAATTGTCATACTGTATTTGTGCACTGGTCCCTGGTGGTAATTGTAAAGCTAAAACTTGGCAACTTGGAAAGTCAATTTTTGCAACCAATCCATGATAACTCTTCTGCCCACTTCCCAGAAGCAGTTACCCTCAAACTGCCCTTGTCAAACCTCCAGTACTGGTCGCCTTTGAAAAAGTAGACAGAGCCACCCGGATAGGACAAAGCTCCATTGGTCTTGGGTGGGACACCTTTCCAGTCCAGCAGACTGCGTGGGTAGTAAGGCTCCAGTGTCAGGAACTCCTCATTCACCACATAGTATTTGGGCCCCTTGAAGATGACCAAGTGTCCAAGCTGCTCAAAGTATAGGGCCGTGTCAGGATGACGAGGGAGACCATTAGCGCTGCACTTCCGGGGAAACCCTGCATCCAATTTAGAATCTTTGTATCTCCAGCATCTGCCACCTGCAAAAAAAGAGTCACCCAATATGTTTACATTCCTACAAGAGACAACGGTTATAAGAGCAAAATCTGCAACATTCATTTTTGTTGTTTTTTTTATTTCTCAGGGGGAAAATGTGGATTAAACCCATCCCCCACAGATATATAAATCTTCAACGCCACAATTTCAATTGATGGCTGGAATTATCATTGTTGATTCTAATCTAGACTGTTTTTTTTAGTTTTTATTAAAGCCTTATAATTTATTTATCTTTTAACATGAATTTCAAGCTCTGGGGAACCACTGTTCTCGAGATACTAACCGGACCAATAGAAAGTCGGAATCCTTTGTGTCTTCCTATTGGATGGCCATTTAAATGCCCTTTGGGGATGCGGACAAGTATCTCGGGAACGCCAGAGCTACAAATAAGTTGGCTCATTTGCAGAGGACGCCCTGGTGCCAATGCTGTATTGCAAAATTACATTAGGTGGGATTGTTGCTTAAATATTACCTGAGCCCCTGGAGCCAATGCATATTCCCCGGGACCCAAGATATTTGGTGATTTTGTGCGGGTTTTCTGACACATTAATGCCCTGAAATCTATAAAAACAGGCTCAAGCCCTACCTGTTTAACCAGGCATTTAATTAATGCCACAACCTGTCGCATGTAATAACTACAATACAAGCCCATCCTATATTGTATATTTCCTTGTGTTTGGTCTCTTTTATAACCCTAAATGTTTTTTCTTCTTTTTGTCCTCTTTCTGTAACTGTGAAGTGCTTTGAGTCCTATTGGGAGACAAGTGCTATATAAATAAAGTAATTGTTAATAATAAAAATGACAAATATGACAGCAGGGTCAACTGCATGCGACTGTTCCTTTAAGAAATGCCACGCACACAATTAAAGACATCAAATTAAGGCTAAGGCCCCGGTATCTCCGCTGCAACGCGCGCCCGCGAGATTGCCGGCGCGTGTAGCCGATTACCTGGTCTGCAGCTCACTGCAGGAAGAGAGACCGGGGGGGGGGCGTGGCGGGGGAGTGACGGGGGCACGGCCATGACGTCACCCGGCAGGTTCGCCCTCATTGGCTGAACCGCCGGGGGGCGTGCCGTATCGCTCGACGTGAGTCCTGCTCTCAATTCTATTGAGAGCAGGAGCAGCTCTCGCCCCAGCGCTGCGCCCCCCCCTCGCAGCGGGCCCGGCGCCATTGAGGGGAGGACTCTCGTCCGTGCAGCATCCGCTACAGCGGACGCTGTAGTAGGCAGCAGGGTCAAGGCCTAAAGTTGCAGTCCAAACAGGCCACATACAGATGTAGCAGACATTATTGTTCCTTTTTCATGCACCTAATTCAAATATAATTGTGCCTGCTCTCGCTGGGGCGTCGTGTATTCCACGCTGCAACGTGGGAGCAATAACCCCTGCTACATCTGTACACATATAGCCCTCGTAACATCCTCTGCAATCAGGGGAAATAGACTACAGCCATGAGAGGCCAAAGACTGAAACAGCCGGCTCTGTGGCTGCCTGCAGCTGTCACTGCCCCAGAGTTGCATA
Source organism: Ascaphus truei (assembly GCF_040206685.1). Taxonomy (NCBI): domain Eukaryota; kingdom Metazoa; phylum Chordata; class Amphibia; order Anura; family Ascaphidae; genus Ascaphus; species Ascaphus truei. The sequence continues at coordinate 193,575,441 of NC_134485.1, read as the reverse complement.
ACAATGCTTCTTTTCTGCAGCTCTGGTGACGTATGGTTGCCAGGTGTCCAGTATTGAACCGAATTGTCCTGTATTTGGACACTGTCCAGTAAAAAAATAGAGGTAATATTGGACATGTACGTGTATACCAGTATTACCTCTCTGGATATAGTGACCTCAACGGCTTGCAGGGGCTGTGGGATTTCCCCGAGCAGGGCTGTTGCTAGGGGGCTAGGCAGCATCCTCCATCCTGATTGGCTACATTATCCAGCAGCAGCCAATCAGGAGGAGGTATCAGGAGCATGGAGATGGGGCCAAGGAGAGGAGGAAACAGCATGGAGCGGTGAGAGGGGAGTGTGTGTGTGTCTCGAACACGTGCACCTTTCACCATTGTGTCCAGTATTTTTTAAAAAGCCACTTGGCGACACTACTGGTGAGCAAGAATGGGGCGCCATCTAATATCTATGTTGCAGTGGGAATACAGTGAAAGCACTCAGCTGTGTGCCATTTTCTCAAATATTTTTTAACATCGCTGTTATATTTGAAGTAATGTTACATGTTACCGCAAAAAAAAGTATATATATATATATATATATATATATATATATATATATATATATATATATATATATATATATATATATATATACTTTCTGCTTTATATATATATATATATATATATATATATATATATATATATATATATATATATATATATATATATATATATCCTTAAAACTATTGGAGGACTTCAGGACAAAACACATTTGTTGACTTTAATGAAGTTAAATGCATTTATTACAGAAAAAAATTAAACACATAGCAAAAATCTACATAATTAAAGCAGCAGTCTGAGAATCAGTTTTAAAAAAAACTGTGTTGGAAAGAGCAAGAAAAGATCTAAAGTAAAAAAAAATTACAACTCAAAATAAATGTAAACAAAAAGGCAATCAGTAGACACTGCTGCTTTACACGACTGGCTCATTATTTCACCCATTCTATGCTGGAGGTGCCTACAATGTATTGCTCAAATGTGTCACAAAGCTCCTTGAATGATTCTCAGATGAGCTCCTGAGTCCAAAGAATATTTTTTTGACCACAGAGGTTTCCATATTATAGTTACATAGTAGATGATAATCCATTATCCAGCATTGGTGTACTATCGATTGTAACTGTACACCATTCATTTAATCTATTTACATATTTTTTTCACTATTGATGGGAAGACTTTTCTGTTTGTGTGCCATCTACATATAAACATGTACTTATTCTCTGGAGCACCTCTATATGATGACCTATTGAAGGGACGATTGTTTCTTAGCTGGGCTGATTATTTGTATTCCAGCTTTCGCTTTGTTTTTTTCTTGTTGTTAGGGTTGCCCGGTAGCTTCACCAAAAGTACTGGACACAATGGTGAAAGGTGCGACGCGCTCGAGAAAAGTCGATGGGGAGGGATGTTATTTATAAATGATCTGACTGTTACGTCATTAAGGCTCTCTCCCCAGATTTTTTTTTAATGAAACAGAATATGAAATGGTGCAATTTGGTACATACTTGGAGTGAAATTTAACCGTGAGATCATTTATAAATATGTTATAAATAACACATGCTTCTCTCCCACACATTCCAAGATTGTTGCTCGCCTCTTCACCCATTCCCTCGATCTCTCACCCCCACTCCCCCCCCCAATCCTCTCACCAGCCTCCCCCCCCTCACACAGAAACACAACAGGACACACACACTCTTCTATGCTGTTTCCTCCTCTCTTTGGCCCCATCTCCAGGCTCCTAACACCTTCTCCTGATTGGCTGCAGCAGCCAATCAGAATGGTGGAAGCTGCCCAGCCCCTAGCAACAGCACTGCTGTCTCCCTGCTCTGGGAAATCCAGCAGCCCCAAGCTGGTCAGGTCACTACGCCCGGAGAGGTAAAACCGGTCTACACATCCATGTCCAGTAATACCTCTAATTGTTTACTGGACAGAGTGCCCAAATACAGGACAGTCCGGTTCAATACCAGACGCCTGGCAACCCTGTTTGTTGTGCACATTAGAATCACTATCACTACTGCACACTACTGTTAGTATTCACATTTTTATACTCAACTTCATATTATATTCAGCACTGACATTTTTCTTGCACTGCTATTATCACATATGATATTAGTTATAATATATCCCAGATTGTTTTAGGTAGCGCAGATATTCTCCTTTGTACATAGTAGATGAGGTTGAAAAAAATACATCTCCATCAAGTGCAACCTATGCTATTTTGCTTTCACATGCTAGCAAGTGGATATGAATGAAGAAGATTGAGGTGAATAGCCCTTTCCAATCCAGTGCATACAGCTACCATTGTCTTCATTCATAAGCACCCACAAATACACCACATCTATTGACAGATAATGGCAGGCAGCTGATAAAATTGAAAAGTGCACACAATATTGGCTTAAAATTAAGGGCAACGACCTGTAAAGTAAATATTGTTCACATGTATGTATTCTAGGTTATTAATCTAGCAGTTAACCAAGCTGTTTCTAATGGCATTGAAAAATGCCTTATGGAAAACCCATTACATTTTTCTTCCATCTTCAGTCCATTGATATCTATTTTCATACAATCTGCAAGATTTCAGAGATTGCTACTGTGCATTATCAGGAATTGTTTTAAAGTGTTAGCTATTGTGGCTGACATCTTGAGTGTCACATACTATAACTAGGGATATCGGTTTTCGGGGACTCGTTTTTTATCTATTATATGTGATTCGCCGCTTACCTCCACACAGCTGGGGAACCACGATAGGAGCAGAGAGGTTGCGCCAGGCGATCGTGTCGCCGGCGGCTCCCTTTGCAGGGCACCGCCATGGTACTATGCGTGCGCATGCGCGGTGGAGTCGCGCATGCGCAGAGTCTCCGAAGCCGACAGCCATTACCAGAAAGTGCACGCATGTGCAGTGCAAGGTGGCCATTTTGGGAAGGTGTTCCGCGGGGATTACAACCCCCAGCAGCCCAAGGGGCTGCAGTCACATGCCGCGCAACAGCCAATAGGGCTGTGAAGGTCTCCTGTTCTCTAATAGATACATTTGGCACACTGAGGAGACCACGCCAGTCGAAGCTGGGACAGGAGAGGCTAGGGTGTGTGTACAGGGTGTCTGTGGCCCCTGCACTAGACCAGAGACCCCCATAGGCCCCAGCTAGACCCCGACTCCCCTGTAAAGTTTGTGCTGCTACAGAACACTGCCCCATTATCTCATTAGTGTAAGGGACACAGCAAAGAACGCCGCACAGCAGATGCGGCCTGTGGTCTGGGACCAGAACACCAACGCATACAGAGACTGTTAAGGGGGACCTCCAGCTGGATATCACCCCACATGGAGGCAGACTCATCACTGACGACGACGGCAGGGGACCGGACGGCCCCTTGTCTTTAGAAGGCATTACTGGGTGCTGGAGCACCCAGCAGGTATCATTATATCTCCAAGTGCACCAACAATAACACTTTAGTTGTGGGCAGCATTGTCGAACATATGGGGTTGGTTGATTTCTGCGGACACCGGGTGGTTAGGTGCCCAGGGGCACCTCAGTACTTTGGGGATATCCCATCAGGGTGTGGACGCTGGGTTGGAGGACACTGTGGCAATTACAACCGTGCAAGGCCTATGTGGTGTGTGGGTGTTATATGGTTACACATATTATTATCTGCATTCACTAAACTGTTATCTATACATGTGTGTGTAATTTTTTTATTGAGTCCTGTGACGGGTTATCCAACATTGTTAGGATCCTGCACAGGTGGAGGCACTGTCATCAGACAAATCAGGTACAGCCCAGGCTCCCAGCAGCAGAGGTTCAGGCCTCCTGTGAGCCACAGGAAATGCACCACATACTCAGTAGCCGCCATATCTCCCATAGGGTGGGGGAAACTGTGCTACATTTGGAGGCGCTGCTGAGATTCTGACCTGGGGTGCCCGAATCAGCAGTTAAATGAGTGCAACAAACAAGACACCATGTTTGTACTCTCCCAGCAAGAGGTCCACGACTGGGCCTTAGAATGTCTTGTACCCCCGCGCCATGTGGTCGCAGTGGGAGGAGTGTTCTCCCTTACATCTATGATTGCCATCCGCAACCACGCGAGGAAATCCCTAGGTCATACATATGCCACCACATATTGTTGGAGTGCCGTACTACTGGCTACCGGGCAAGAAATATGGTCGGAAAATGCTCCTCTGGCTCTAGCCCCATCAGAGGTCCTGCCCGAGGGTTACCCACATTTACCCAGAGCTATCAACTTCCATGGCAGCGTCCTCCTCGGCACTCTCCTCAGAGGTCCCCGATCAGGCGGAAGCATCCACATCCTCCTACACCTCCGCGGGAGGACTCCCGCCCTGAAATCAAGTACACCCATCAGGGCAGATACACCCATACCCATGGTAACCTTCCGCTCAAGAGTTACAACAGAGACACCTACCCCTAGTTGGTACAAGAGCATGCCCTATGTAGACTTCTAGCCCGGCGTCAGCGTACCCCAGTCGCCTGTCAGGTGGCGGCTCCGCATTGGGAGTCACTCTACCACAACTGGTAGAGGCTCTGACCCAGTCCGCCCAAGGTCATCAGTACCGAAAACTAAAGCCTTCTCTGGGGTGCGACCCTCACCCCTGGGAGAAGAAACGTTTGATGATTGGCGGGATCACGCGGAACAAGTAATGCCAGGGTAGATGTGCTCAAATGCTCTAAAAAGTAAACGGATCGTTGAGTGTTTGCGGCCTCTGGCCGCCAACATCATGCGCTTGTATCACGAGTGTCACGCCAACGCAAAGGCTCAAGATCTGATACAGGCCTTAAACAAGACCTATGGAAAAAGGGACGACCCAATTGTGTTGTTGCCGCATTTTCATACCCTCAAACAGAAGGAGAATGAGGGACTGTCTGAATTCCCTCAATGGTTGCAGCTAACCCTGTGGACACTGATCCACAAAAAGGTCATCCGGTTCACTGAACTGGATGATTACAGGACCAAACAATTCCTGCGGGGACCATCCCCTAGTGGCCCGCATTTGCTGCCACCTCTCTACAGAGAATCCTCCTAGCTATGAGGACCTCATGGACCAAATGCAGGACCAGGAGGTCATCCTCCAGTTTCAGACCCCTGGGCGAACTTGTGACTCGTCTCGAAGGAAAAGATCTGCGACTCTCTCAAAGGAGTCTCGAAGAGAAGACTCCCACAAGGAACGGGCCCAAGCTTTCACCACCAAAGACCAGAAGGCCATCACAGTGGTCAAGATCTTATGGGAGCCATACTTCATCCATTACGGGCTACCAAATCGGCTGCACTCGAATCAAAGGCGGGACTTCTAAAGTAGACTCATCCGTGAATTACTGAAGCTGCTAAATATCACCAAGACCCGAACGACCCCTTACCACCCAGAAGGAGATGCTCTGCCAGACAGGTTCAACCGGACCCTCCTTGACATTCTCGGCAGAAGAATGAGTGGAGTAAGCACGTGGAATCCTTGGTGCACGCCTATAACTGCACCCCGCCTCGAGTCTACAGGATACACTCCCTATTTTCTAATCTTTGGGCAAGAAGCACAGCTTCCAGTAGATATACGTCTGAGGGTATCTACCGATGGGGTGCCCAACAGGACACAGTTAAAGTACGTACAGCGGCTCAAAGAAAGCCAGCAACAAACCTATCAATTAGCGGACAAAGCATCAGCTCATCTGAATGCCGGTAATAAAAGGTGCTATGACCATAAGATCCGCCACCGGGAAAGTCGTCCCATAGACACCGCTCTCTTCCACAACCTCATAAACCCCGGCAAACACAAACTGGGCGATCGCTGGCGTGATGGGTTATTCGAGGTCGAATCTCCGATTCCGGGCCTCCTGGTCTACCTGCCATATGCAGAATGCACTGCTACTGAATACACACACAAACACACACACAAGACATCACAGAGCACTCAGACCTCCCTCCGAAGCCGCCTCCCTCGCTCCCGACAGCTCCCCTCCTCATTGGCTCACTGCCGAACCACGTGACGTGTCAGCCTGCAAAACACCAGGAGCTGGTAGCTCCGGCCGGCTGACGCATCACAGCACGTAGTGAGCCACGTCGGAAGGAAGCAGCGGGGACGACCACACTGGAGGTAAGGGGCTAGTGGCCCGCGCGCACCGCCGACCGCAGCGGGTCCTCAGCCAATCATACGCTTTGAACATTATCTTTAACTGTTCACGAAATGTCTTTTACAGATAACCCTGTTCATTTAATGTAACCATGTATCTGCCATCATAACTCTGTGCCCAGGACATACTTAAAAACGAGAGGTAACTCTCAATGTATTACTTCCTGGTAAAACATTTTATAAATAAATACATTTGTAATTGTTGGTGCACTTGTCGCTTTTTCCTCCGCAATATAACAAAGATACGCCTTTTCCTCTGTTGCTGGACTGCTAGAACTCTGACTCAGGCCCTCATTCTCTCCCGTCTTGATTACTGTAACCTCCTGCTGTCCGGCCTTCCTGCCTCTCCCCTGTCTCCCCTACAATCTATCCTAAACGGTGCTGCCAGAATCACTCTACTCTTTCCTAAATCTGTCTCAGCGTCTCCCTTGGCTTACGATCAAATCCTGCATCTCACACTCAATTTTCCTCCTCACTTTTAAAGCTTTACACTCTGCTGCCCCTCCTTACATCTCAGCCCCAATTTCTCGCTATACTCCATCCCGACTCTTGTCTTCTGCTCAAGGATGTCTTCTCTCTACCCCCTTTGTATCTAAAGCCCTCTCCTGCCTTAAACCTTTCTCACTGACTGCCCCACACCTCTGGAATGCTTTTCCCCTCTATACCCGACTAGCACCCTCTCTATCCACCTTTAAGACCTAGCTTAAGACACACTTGCTTAAAGAAGCATATGAATAGCACCGTGGATAATACTAGACACATGATACATAAAGCTTGGCCCCCTGCAGACGCACTTACCAGAACTCCCTCCTACTGTCTCTGTACGTTCTCCCTACCTACCAATTAGACTGTAAGCTCCTCGGAGCAGGGACTCCTCTTCCTAAATGTTACTTTTATGTCTGAAGCACTTATTCCCATGATCTGTTATTTGTATTATTTGTTATTTATATGATTGTCATGTGTGTTACTACTGTGAAGCGCTATGTACAATAATGGCTCTATATAAATAAAGACACATACATACATATATAGACCAAACTCAAAAACTCTTTTTGGATTTTCCCAGCTGCAGAGAACCCGCCAGAGACCCTTTTTTCTTCAGCAAACATATTGTTTCAGCAAGAAAGGAAGACATTGCAAATCAGACAGAATTAAAAAATGTACAAAGAAAATGTTGCTCTGTCTTTAGTGTTGGACTAACACCTAATAATAACTTATACGGACAATAAACCAAGGAATAACAACCACACGTTGCTTTGCAATAAAATTGCTGGTATCTCTGGCAATTCAGGGATTTATATTAACATTATGTGAATGGACGAAATATGTTTCTGTTTAATTTGAAATGTAAAAAGATTGTTGGAGCCCACACATTAGCATTTCAGCATATAAAGTCATGCAGGGGGGAAAAAGCTCAGTCGTTGCCGAAATAAATCTCTTATATCACTCAATATTTCACGTAATTTATATTTTCTCTACAGTATAGAGAATGTGACCATTAAACGAGCACGTGTGAGTAAGAAACGGCGTACCAATAGTGATCAATAACAAGCCACCCAAAAGGGGCGAGAATTTGGCGTTCTGGACCAGCAAGGCAAAACTGCAATGAGTGGTTAAAATGCAGAAAATGATTATCATAGTAAGATCATTCTGACGATAGGGAATGAGAATAATGGCAAACAATATTTCTGCTGCGGCAAGGAATGACCGACTAACAAATGAGGAGCAGGTGGGAAAGAGACAGTGAGCTAGGTACAGTGTAAGGGAAAGAGAGACAGGGAGGAAGATGGTCTGCAGCAGTATCTCTCCTACTTAATCTTCCTACAGTATGCCTCAAGCACCAACAATTAGACGGTAGGATTTACAGGGAAGGACCTTATTGTTGTTCCTGACAAATGTTATGTTCAAGGCTGTGTAAACGGTTAGCACTATATAAGATAGTGTAGAACAACAACACAGATATGGAGAGAAAGATAATTAGGGGAGGAGAGAGAGAGAGATAAATAGCCCCATTTCAAGAAGTAGAGCTTGACAGAACTATAGTACAGATGTAGCAGTCTTCATTGCTCCCTCTAGTGTGTTATGGTGGGATATTCTGTTTTTTCACTGCCATTGAATCCTATAGAAACTCTGCGATATTCTGCATTAAAAGGAGATATGTTGTGTCATGGTTATGTAGCTACTTATTTCTCTGGCCCCAACACTGTAAGTCCTGGTAAGGAGCAGGCAGTGTTGGGTTTAAGTTCCTCATAACATAAGTCTTATGTGTTCATCATGAGGTTAATAATTTGTTGCAGTCTACAGGTACTAGCTGGGACCATTAGAGCATGTGACCCTGGGGGTGGGTTTCCTGGAGGGGTGCTGCCCTCTTACCGGGCCTAAGGAGTGGGACCCTGCTAAATTTAGAGTGTTCTATGTGGAGTTCCAGATAGCCTCTCCTTAGGGAGTGGGTGAATACCACTTACACCATCAGGGGGTAAGGGATCTAAGGATAGGTCCTTGGGCTATTTCCAGGGATAGGTCCTGCGAGCTATGCTCTGCTCCAGAAAGATACATGCAAGCTGCGAGGGATAGGAGAGAGAACTGCCTATGATTGTACCTCTCTTGCATGGGAGAAGAGATGTCTGTTTGCTGAATAAAGAACCAAAGTTGTACCATCACTGGAGTGTTGTTTCATGAGAAGGAGAATTGCCTTTGGGGGGTTATCCCTGTTTCAAATAGGGTCCCTACAGGATGGAGGCCCTGCACAGAGAGAGAGGAATGCCGTAAGGAAGCCAAGAATCACTACTGTCTTTCCCCCATGAATAACTGATGTATCAGGCTTCATTATTGCATCTGCTGCATTTTAGTGGGATACATTCTGATAGTCTGCCCCAGCACTGCTTATGAATCCTGTGGAAAATGTGTAATATTCTGATTTACAACAGGATATGTGCTGTTATCTGTAGGAACAGTGTTAGCGCTACATCTGTACCAACCATGAAATTATTTAACTTCACTTCCAAATGATTTAAAAGATAATGTCAAGAAACACCTAGAGATGGAGATTTGGCCTTGTTTTCTGTTTTGGATTTCATTCTAGAAAATGGAACCGGTTTTGGTTTTCTGTTTGTTTTTGGAATGATTTCCCACACCCCAGCTTTGCCCATCACTAGTTAACATTAGCCACCAAAACCTGGAGACCGAATATCTGGTAAGGGTCACACAACAGAATCCCTCTGTGGCAGAGACACAATCATTTGAGAGCTAAGGAGAGGGAGACTGCTTACTTGGTTGTTCTGGCCAATCCCAATATTTTTAAATAAACCTTTCATTTCCGGAGCTGCTTGGCCTCTAGTCAAGCCCCTGCTCCTCACCTGCACACAGGCTATCTGCACACATGTCTATCCTATTAAAAACAACATCATACAGTGTTAGAATAAAAGGTAAATGTAACAGTGTTACTAATGTTCCAATACAACTGCTCAAGCACCTCTGAGAGAAAAGACTGGGAAGACGGTAGAACACAAATGTACCAAATAACTTTCTTTATGTTGGTAAAATTTAGCAGCATTCAGTATTTAGAGATGGGTGAATCCGCCCAAATCCATTTTCCAGATTTTCACTGATGTTACCCCCAACATCCGTTTAGCTGTGTGAAATCCGCAAACGGATTTGGGCGGTTTCATCAAAATCCGCCATTAGATACAATCCATGTATCTGGATGTGTTTGTAGAATCCAATCCGTGGATTCAGCAAATCTATTGCACAGAGTCTTAAGAATCTGCAAATGGATTGCTGAATCCACAAATTGGATTCTACAAATCCATCCACGGAATATGAAATCTGCTGAGTTTATTGGTGATAATAATATAAAATCTGCAAACCGCAAATCATCCTTTTTGACATTGATCCGCTGAAATCCGCGGCCCAGAGAAGCCTGCGGGTCCAAATTTGCCAAAAAAATTGTTCCATCTCTAGTGATATTCTTTTTATAGATTTATATTTTTTGAAGCTTCTCTGGGAGAGCAATAGTACCATCAAGGTCAGCCTTTTCCCGTTCAATATGACCACCAAGGTCAGCCTTGGCCCATTCAATATGACCACCAAGGTCAGCCTTGGCCCGTTCAATATGACCACCAAGGTCAGCCTTGGCCCGTTCAATATGACCACCAAGGTCAGCCTTGGCCCGTTCAATATGACCACCAAGGTCAGCCTTGGCCCGTTCAACATGACCACCAAGGTCAGCCTTGGCCCGTTCAATATGACCACCAAGGTCAGCCTTGGCCCGTTCAATATGACCACCAAGGTCAGCCTTGGCCCGTTCAATATGACCACCAAGGTCAGCCTTGGCCCGTTCAATATGACCACCAAGGTCAGTCTTGGCCCATTCAATATGACCACCAAGGTCAGCCTTGGCCCGTTCAATATTACCATCAAGGTCAGCCTTGGCCCATTCAATATGACCACCAAGGTCAGCCTTGGCCCATTCGTGATCACCACAGCCATATTTGTAGTTTTTTTTTGCGACAACTTGGCAAAAACTTTTTACCAGCGACCTAGGTCTACCCAGATCTGGAAGCATCACAGTTAAGCTCTACAGGCCCACAGCAGATTGACTAAAGTTCTGGGGAGGATTGCTGCAACTTATGCTATCATTATGCCATCAGTCATGGATATCTCCATGTTAGTGTCCATAGACTCATCAGATTTTCAGGATAGCATGTATGTGGGGTAACTAAAGATGGAGATTCCTCAATGATGGCTTTAAAGCAGCAGTCCAATGGCAGTCCTGACGTTTATTTTTCAATTATATATTTTTTCCCTTTAATATGTGCATCAATACAATCCACACAATGATAAGTAATTAGCTAAGTTGCTGATTGATCAGTTCTCCTGTTATTGATCAGTGAAGATATGGCTCGTGGGTTCACTAACTGGATGTCAGTGCAGTAGAAGAGGATCAAAGATGCAAAGTTCTGTGGGAAAGATCATGTGACCAGGCAGTCACTAGATACAATTGGTGCACTGCTAGAGAGAGGGCAGGGCTCAAAAAGGGGTGTGCCAGAGCCTGTTTCAGAAGAGGAAAGGGATGTGACTTTGTAAATGGATGCTATAGAAACAAAAAATGCCTGTTACATAATACATTAAAAATGTAATTCATAGTTGTTTAAAAAAATTGCTACAAGTATTTAAGAAATAAACTAATAAAAAGGATTTTTAAAATGCATTTGCAATATTTCATGCTATTATTGAAGCCGGCTCTACAGCGCTTAATAAATCAGAACCATTGTCAGCTTCTCCTCCTCACCTTTGAAGAAGTAGAATTTTCCATCTGAACTGGACACAGCTGCAGCTTCAACAAAGGCTGGTAGCTTCTCCCACATCTGTTGTAGAGGTCGGGGCTCAGTGACATTCCCATCAGTGGAGACCATCCAGAAGTGACGGCCTTTGAAGATGTATAATACGTGGTTCAAATCTGTGGGATAATGAAAAGTGTATATATTATGTTAGGCTGCCCTTATGATGTACCACGCAATGTTTGCTTGTTTTCTTGAGGATAAATCGCATTAACCACGAAAGTGATCGGAATACAAGTGGAGCACCCTCCACTTCTGTTCGCGTCGGGGACCTGCCCACAACCACGTGATTGTTACAAGCAAAGACATGATGGCGATCCCAGAAAACCTGCTGCTGGTTCCTCTGACAGTGAAAGGGTTAAAAAAATGAAAGAAAAGGAAGGGAAGTGCTGTGTATACTGGTGTATGCTAGCAGGGGTGGCTGAATTTGGGGAGTGTGCAGTGGGTTCATTTATCTTCAAAGTGTGTGGTAATTAAAAGCCTGTAGGAGAGAAGAGGAAAGAAAAAGTTATGTTCAGCTTATGTAGCATCTGTCCTATCACTTTGTTCAGTCAGCTATGCTACCTTTGATCAGGCAGCCGCATTGGTGGGACTGTATTACTGGCATGCGCTGCTGGCAAAGGTTGATATTCAGTCCGCTTTTTCAGTTATTAATGGTGCATTCCTCGATGTTTCCTCCTGCTTCGGTGTAAGTTATACGATTTTTATTTTGTCGATATGTGCCTACCCATAGGGTGCGCACTATCAAATTTTTATTTTTAAACATTAAGCCCCTTCTTGGAGTGGGTGATACATAAAAGAGTGCAGACGGTTGGGGTTATCTAGACGACTTTCTGTTTGCGAGTTCAGGCAGGTCTCACAATATGTGCAAGAAGGTTGGAAGAGTTTGGGGTTCCGCTGGCTGTTATAATCTACTTGGCGATGGATTTAATTCGAGCAGCTGCTGCACCTGGTACATGCAGAGTTTATGCAGCGGCCTGGCATGAGTACCTTAATCTGGCGGGGGAGTTGGGGCTAGAAGTCAAGGAGGTTGGACCCTACTAACGTATGTGTTAGTGCTTAATGAAAAAGCGCTGTCGGGCAGTTCAGTTGAAAGGAAGCTGGCTGGGGTATCATTTTTATGAGGTTGTTTGGATTGGGGGATCCGTTAAAGGACTTTGCAGCATGCAGGCTGGTTGCAGGGATCAAGAGGGTATTGCCAGTGTAGGATTGCAGGAAGCTGGTTAGTGCTAGAAGGTTTGGTGCAAATTACTCAAAGTGTGTGCTTCTCAACTCAAGGCAACGCTGTTTAATGCGGCTTTTGTGCTTGCATTTTTGGGGCCCCGGTGGGTAGTGAGCTGGGGTTTTTTTTGTGCCACTAAGAAAGAGGGAGAAGATTTGTCTTTTGAGGGCATGGTTCAGGGATCTGATCACAGCAGTTCGTGGGTCCGTTTAGGTGGCTTGAATGGCCCATTCTGTTTGCCCACTTAGGAGGCAGGGGGAGTTCCTGGAGGTCAGGCCTCCAATTCCTGGCCTATTACTAATGCATGTTGGGGGTGAGTCCTTGTCGAGGTAACAGTAACAGTGGGTTTTTCAGTTATGTCTGGGTGGTTTGGGGCATTAACGGAGGCAGCCTGGCTGAGTTTGGGTGTCGATGTGATCCTTTGTATTGGGAGATGGAAGTCAAATAGTTATCACAGTTATGTTTGTCTTTGAACAGTTTAGGTAGTTACTGTACAGTGTTTGCTTTATGTTTTATTTCCTTATTGTGCGTTAGGTGTTGCTGCTATGAACGTATAGACGTGTATAAATAATCAGTGACTCATATGTACATTGGGCCGAAAGCAAGCTGTTGTTTGCCCATACGGGAAGAATTTGGTGCTGCTGGGGGATCAGGCAACAGTTATTTTGTTGGGTAAGAGCCAGGGATAGGAGGCCTCCTCAAGTTTTATAGCTTCACGTTGGGGGTAATGATGTCAAGTTGTTGGACTTAATTTATGTGACCAAGAGGGACTTGGCACAGATTCAGGTTCGTATCAAGTTGTATTTGATTTGGTAAAACATTGTTCATAGGGAGATTTGGATGAGGCCTTCGCTTGCTTGCGCACTCAGGAAGAGAAGAACAAAAACAATAAGGCTGTGGGGTAGTTTGTTTTGCAGTCATGTGGCAGGGTGATTTGTCTCCTGTATTTTGAGTCTGATAACGATAAGTTGTTTCGGCTGGACGGGGGGCATTTGTCTGACCTTGGCCTGGATTTATTTCATGTCACCATTCAGGACTGGGTGGAAAAGGTCCTTGCAGGCCTGGAGGCTCCAGGGCTAATTTAAGGGTCGTTAAATAGCCCCGTTTGTGGCGGCTGGTGGTGGTTAAGTACGGGGCAACCTTGCCAGATGTGGCTCTGTGGGTACAGTTATTATTATTATTGTTTATTTGTAAAGTGCCAATATATTCCTCGTTGGGGAAAAATAGGGGTACAGAGATTTGACTATTGCATAAAAAGAGTTACATACAACAGGGCCACCAGCAGACATAGTTGGGTCCAGGAGAAATATAAGAAGTCAGCCCAATCCCCCTTCCATCGACAAACTGGGGGGGGGGGGGCAGGAGTAGAAGGTATGCACACAAGGCAGGTGGGTGGAAGTGGGTATGTGGACGGGGGTAGGCGGGAGTGGGTAAAAAGGTATGAGTGAGGTAGTAAAAGGAGGTAATGGGCCTGGGGGGTGTATGTGGAGGTAATGAACCTGGAGAGGGAGGGGGGTGTATGTGAAGGCAATGGCCCTGGGGGTATAGGGAAGTAGTTGGCTTGGGTGGGTGGTATAGGGAAGTAATGGACCTGGGTAGGGAAATAGGGAGGTAATGGGTTTGGGGGGCAGGGGCCTAGTACACTGAGACTCTTGAGCTTGGTGTCATGTCTGGTGCTTATTCCTGTGAATAAGTCCTGGTCTCTTGTGACAAGGGCCACCAACAGAAATGGCTGGGTCCAGAAGAAATATAAGAAGCCGGCCCTATCCCCCCTTCAAACGGGGGGGGGAGGGGGGGAATAGGTATGGGCACAAGAGGAAGTGGGAGGGGGGAAAAGAAGGTATGGGGATGCGGTAAATGGGGGTAATGGGCTTGGGGGTGGGTATGTGGAGGTAATGGGCTTGGGGGGAGAATTTGGAGGCAATGGTCTTGGGGGTATGGGGAGGTAATGGTACTGGGGGGCATGTGAAGGTAATGGTCCTAGGGGGGGTATAGGGAGGTAATGAGCCTGGGGCAGTAGATGGAGGCAATGGGTCTGGGGGGTATAGATAGGTAATGTGCCTGAGGGGTATAGGGAGGTAATGGGCCTGAGGGGGATAGGGAGGTAATGGGCCTGAGGGGGATATATGGAGGTAATGGTCCTGAAGGGGTGTAAAGAGGCATTGGGCCAGGGGGTTGGTATAGGGAGGCAATGGGCCTGGGGGTATAGGGAGGTAATGAGCCTGGGGGATATAGGGGAAGTAATTGGCCTGGGAGGGGGTATAGCGAGGTAATGGGCCAGGGGGGGTGGGGAGATAGTGAAGTATTGGGGCAGGGGACCTAGTGCACTGAGATTCCACATGGGCTTACCTGCGGCCCACAGATGGGCCCACTGGAGCGACATGATAGGGAGGCCTGGGCCGGAGAGGCAGCGGTTGGTGAGTGGGAGGGTCCCACAGGTCCGTGAAAGGGAGGCCCAGGCCAGATGGGCGGCAGCCAGTAAAAGAGAATGAGGACTCTATAGACCTGTGGATGAGCCCAGGCCTAAAGATGCAGTGGCCACAGGAGAGGAGGGGCGGGCCACAAACATTATGGTCGATGGCAGGGCCCCCTGATTGATTGGTCAAGGGGCCTGGGACAGCAGTCCCCGCTGTACCCCTCTGTCATGGTCCTGACATACTATACAAATACAAATAAGGACAAACATGCACAAACAGATAGAGAGAGGTAACGAGGGCCCTGCTGGTGAGAGTTTACAATCTGGAGGGGAAAAGGGACAATGTTGAAACAAAAAGGAGAAGTGGCTGCTTATTGAAGGATGGGGTATGCTTTGGGTTGGAGTATGGTCCAGCCCGACAGCTAAACCCATTAAGGCTTGAGGGTGGGGATGTTAGGAGTTGTTACATAGCTTGGAGATTGGTCCATCTACACAGCTGATCCAAATGGGGTTGGAAAGGGGTGAGTGGGATATTAGAGGTATGCCAGATAGACTTCCTTAAAAAGGTGAGCTTTCATCGAGTTTTTAAATGTCTGATAGATGGGGGAGAGTCTGATGGTACATGGTAGGAAATTGCAGAGAGAGTGGGCAGCACAGAAAAAGTCTTGTAGGCGGGAGTGAGAGAAGGTGATAAGACAGGATGAAAGGCGGATATCGTGGGCAGAATGTAGGGGTTGCTTAGGGATATATATTGTGATGAGGGCTAAGATTTAAGGTGGGGCAACGTCATTGAGAGCTTTGCAAGTCAGAACTATGGTTTTAATTTTGACTCTAGAGGATATGGGGAGCCAGTGTAGGGATTTGGGGAAGTGGAGTTGTGAGTGAGGTAAATGAGTCTGGCAGCAGCATTTTGGATAGATTGAAGTTGAGACATGTGGACAAGGGGAATGGCAACTAGGAGAAGGTCACAGTAGCCAAGACGGGACAAAATGAGTGAGTGAATTAGGATTTTAGTTGTATCATGAGTGAGAAAAGAGCGTATCTTGGCAATATTTCGAAGGTGGAGCCTGTAGGACTTCATGAGGGGCTGAATGTGAGGAATGACGGAGAAATCAGACTCAAAGATGACCCTAGACAGCAAGCTTCAGGTGTTGCCTAGTAGGCGAGTGGGCGGGGCTTACTGGGTAGTGGGTATCTGGGGCTCATTCTCAACGCTGATGATGAGTCATCTGAGCGTCCGGGGCTGTATGGTGCCTGAACACCATTGGCCTTGCTGGTTGGTGGAGCACTCTGGCAGGGTTTTTGGTACTTACAGTTCTGTTATTGGTATGTTTAATAAAAGACATGGCCATTGAACCTCCAGACCATTTACTGTGTGCAAGTTTTATTCAAGGACATGTTTTGAGAAGTTGAGGGGAGCTACATCAAAGGCTCTATGGTGATTTTTATTATGTTATATTATTGGAATTTTAAAATTATGTTGGCATTTAACAGACTTTCTTGATTAAAAAAATGCAGTCCCTATTTTCATGTTTTTTCTAACCGCGTGTTATTTGGAAAAGGATTTGGGAGGGTTGACTTGAGAGCCAGTGAAGACACTTTTCAAGAATCTAATCCTACATCTGCCTCACTGAAGTTGGAGAGAGATTGAAGATCTTACCCAATGTGATGGCATCGAAGATAGATTGGCAATAGTAAGCGCCTTTGATCCCAATGTCTGCACCTCCACTACTTTCTGAACTCCAGTCCTGAAAAAAGGCAAACTGTTTCCCAGGGAGCTGCACCAATTTTCCTCTGGGGGGAGCCCCTGTTATACAAACCACAGGAGAAATAAAGAAAGAGCAGAGAATTATTTAGACACATCCAAGCTGCTTCAGTAGACATTGCTCCTTCAGTAAAATCATTTTTTATCTTTCACAGATATACCTCATTACAACATTATAAATCATTGTAGCATTATTTCTTACCCCATTTAGATATAATTGCCTAAAGAAATGCAACATGCATAAATATTTGCCAAGGGAGAATGGGACTTTTAGAACAGTTTGTTTCACTGTGAATACTGCAAACTAATGTATCTGGTAAATAGTAATTGCCCATGTAAAGATAAGCATGTGCATTTACTATAAAATAGCATGAATCAGTGAATTTTAATAGTTGTAAGTGCACACAAAACTAAAACGTCCTCTCACTTTTACAAGTATTCAGCTAAACAGGGCTGCTGGGTCCCCTTACCATTCACAGTAGGGCTGCAATTTGGGGTCACATTCAGTGCAGATGTTTTGGAAACCTTAAAACTGTAGCCGCTCTCTAAGGACTGGCTCACTCATGGAATACTTGGGAAACCAGTTTTGCTTTGTGTTACTTTGCAGAGGGTATTGGCCCTAGCTGGTGAAAAGCATCCGTGGAGACCCTAATAATAACAACTTTATTTCATTTAACAACTTGAAATCATATAGCACTTTTCTCCCAATGTTATTCGAAGTGCTTCACAATTACAGTGCAACGCGCATGGTACGCAAAACACAGGATTTTTACAGACACGGCCCCTGCCCCATAGAGCTTCCATGCTATGTTTTTGGTGTCTTAGGCACAGGGACATAAAGTGACTTGCCCAAGGTCACAAGGAGCTGACACCTTGTTCCTCTGCTTCAAACTCAGTATCTTTACTCACTGAGCTACTTCTTCACTACCCTGAGGGGTACAACACCCCCCTGATCCATACTTCCAGCCCTCCACATCTATGTTTATATGCAAGTATATACGTACAGTATATCTTTATTTATATAACGCTATCCATGTACATAGCGCTTCACAGCAGTAATACACGTGACATAATAATCGAACACATAATGGGGATACACGCTTCCGACATAACAGTAACAATAGGAAAAAGGAGTCCCTGCTCCAAAGAGCTTACAATCTATCATTACATACACCAAAAACTCAGAAAAAGAGGCACCGAGCACTAGATTTATGTCAGGATTCCAACCCGATGTGGGGCCATGAATGCTATTGTAACCTCATTGTAAAGAAAGCATGAGCACTTTCACTGATGTTCTTGGTTCAAGAAATGTTTTGGTTTTGCTGGAAATCGTATGTTTTTTTTTTTTAGATATGATTTTTTAATGAAAATGTTTGCAACATTTTCACATGTTAATGGCACATCTTTCCTCATAATTTAAATTGTTAACTTGTCTGGCCTTAGGTAGTCCCTCCAAGTGCATAGTAACCAAATCAACGAAAACATCTATATTCTTGAAGTTTTCACTGAAGGGAAGGAATTTAGACCTAGGTTTAAGATCTGTGTATGGACCTTCTCCCTGTACTTTGTTGGAGTCTTCCAATAGAGCTGTAAGGTATCCTGTTCATTCATTTATTTCTTCCATTACTTAGCAAATTTAATGGAATTCTGGAATCCACAAATTCATTCTGGACTACATCCGGTTTGAGGCAGGAGACTATACCTTTACATTTTTTTTTTAGAGGGACTGCTATAAATATCAAATATCCTATATTTAGTATTACCCATCCACTAAATATGTAGCCTTTACAGGTCTACATTATTATGGACCACCTATCTCTGCAACACTCATGAGCCAAAATTATAGTGGGTGTGACCCTAACATAGGAGTACAGTAAAAGAGGACCCCACATATATGGTAACATTTGGCATTGAAACTTTGACAGAGATGGGCAAATAACATTTTATTATATTGATACAGACTCTTGTGTGGACATGAATGCACCTTTAGTCTACCCATTTTCCTCTGCAGCAACAGGCTATATGCTATCACCAGCACAGAAGGTACTTCATGGGTTATTAGGATGTCATTACATCAAATTAGGGCAGTGCTATAAATAACAGCATGCATTCAATGGGACCCTCCCCCATACGTGCCTTGAGAAGGTGTTTTCACGCGAAACGCGCACGTCGGCATCTCAGGTGCACGTGCAGGGTTCCCACATCCCCGCATGGAACCAACAGGCAACACAGTTGCCAGTAACTGCTCGTGTACTAAGTTGTTGCTCCATTACTAAAGACCGATGGTCTAAGGGAGTTTGAAAGAGTTTGTCTACAGTTTCACTGACCTTGCTGACACCAGCAGGCATTTCAGCTACCATGGCATTATACCCTTAAGTTTGTTTAAATTTGGCTACCTATTGGTTCTATACAGCCTATGACTTATCAGAGCACCCCCTGAGACGTAGAGGGTACAGAACCCTATCTCGCACATACAGTAGGCTGTCTTAGTGTGCTCTGTGTCTCAGCTGTGAATACTGGGGTTAACTAGGTTGGTAATATCAGCCCCAATACTACTCATAAAGCCATCAGACTTTGCCGGGTTATGAATAGACTCATACAGAGTCTACTCATTTGCTTGTCTATACAATACTGCTATAAATAGGATGGGTATGACTAGTCACCTATGTATTAATGTCCTAAGATATGGGAGGTAGGTGCAAAAGAGGTAAACATTATAGTATACAGAGAGAACCCAAAGAGACGGGTTCAAAGCACCCCACTGTTGGTCCTTGAAGAAGCGTGTGAATCACACGAAACATATGTTGGGCTGAGTAAGACGTCGCGGAGGTGACGTAACGCAGGAGCCGCGGTCCATGCGGATCACAACTACACGGCTTGTATCATACACCATTTTTATCGGGTTCGCTGTAACCCTCTACACACAATGGTTATAGCAGGACGTGTGCCCTTATGAGCCAACAGGCTGCGCTTATGTGTGTGTGAATGTACTTGACATAGAGGATATAGTGTGGTTTAAATCTTTAGACTAGCAACAATATCCATGATGATACTATGTGGCAAGACTGTCTTTTGAGTGAACATGTGTGGATTTATTGAATCGCAGCTACACTGACATCCTAGATGTACAACCGGGTAGTGTTTACCCCGCATGTTGTTATAGGCTTTATGTACTCTGTACCTCAGATACTGGTATACTGATCCCAGATTAGCAATTGGGTTCTAAATCACAGCACTACATCACTAGCTGTTTTTTGGTATCAATTTGGTCTCTATATATTAGAGGTTATCCAGTATAGGTACTCAACAAACCCTGGGATACATACTCATTCCCATCGTGGAAATTATGGGGCTAAGTAAATTTTGATTTGGATACACCTAGTACCTAGTCGATTTTCATACAGAGTTGACTTAAGTCTCAAAGATTGATCTGCATCTAGAGTGTAATATATACTCCCACTGTCATGAGATAGTGGCAACGACATAAGGATCGCAGGAGAGAAGAGAGCTATTTGGCTACAAACCCTATTACAGCTGTCCGGTAGCCCTCACTCCCTTTTCTCCTTACCTCCTCCATGGGGAATTTTAACTATTTTAACCATTTAGTGTATCAATTATGTAATAACATTTTTTTTTGTTTTGCTCTTTTGTACCTTCCCTGATTTGGATCTGGCTGGTGGACCACAGGAGAATTTAGGCTGTGACTAATGGTAATGAGTGCATACAGTGGGGTGCTTTAAACCCGTCTCGTTGGGTTCTCTCTGTATACTATACTGTTGTCAGAATCCTTACACCATCTAGCAGTGTGCGTTTACACCTTGTACCCTCCCTTGCTTTACTGATTTTACTTTATTTACACATGAGTTACTGGTTCGCTCACTATACTGTGGTGTTCTTTTTTTACACTATATGAGCCCCTGCTTTTTTGCACTTTTCAGATTACCTCGGTGAGGCAGACCAGGCAAGGGTACATCCCTTCATTATCAGCAAGAACACTGCCTGAGGATCTGGGGGGTTGCTCCTACATGGCACCACTCCAGCGACAGTGACTATTTAGCTAAACCCTACATCTCTGGCTCTATTTAAGGGCAGTGGATATTATATCCATATTAGTCGCTTTGATTAGGTTTAAATGTTTGTGTTATCCTATTTCAGAAGCTATTCATTGAACCAGAACATATATCACAATGTTGATACACTAGGATCACTATTGCGTTTAACACCCATTATTTTAAATTGAATATTAAATAAAGTTTATGTTAATTGTCATTAATCATCCAGTAGGGGGACTAGTGCCCAATCTGGGTTTCTTTCTCTTGCATAGTTTATATTCATAACCTACATAGGGAGCACCGCCACCACACTACTTTATGAGCCGATGCGGGGGTAACCTGAACAGTTCCCATTCATACCATACCCATCAATTAACTTCAGTTTGATAATGATAGAGTCCAGTCGTTCTTCAGTCCTTACGCTATAAAGCTGCTCATCGGCCAGCAAATGGGTACACAAAAACAGTACTGAATCATTAGAAGATGCCCTGGGGCACGTTACCAAGCATGCCACACACTGACTGATCTACCAAGTATCATATTGTTTGGACTTGTTCCGAAAAGGCTCTCGGCTAGGGCTTGAAACCTTGGACATTTTGTGATCATTATTTAGGTTTTCTGAGATATATATATATTTTTAACCATGCAAATCTGTAAACAGTATATCTGTTTACCATGTATATCTGCAAACAAATATAAATGGTAATGTTCCACATGCTTGTGTATGGCACTTTCCGACCAGTTCCTTACCATACAGGTTTTGGATGGCCAGGATGTCATGAAAGTTCAGCACATAATCTTGGCCCAGTTTCTTGTAGTAGGGAGACATGAGGGAGTTTTTGAAGGGCGAGTGCTCGAGCCCCAGGGTGTGTCCAATCTCATGAGCCAGGACAATGAAGAGGGTTCTGCCCCTGCCATTCAACGACCAGCGCTCAGCGTTGTCAAAATGGGCCTCCCCTCGTCTCGGGTAAAATGCATGTGCCAGAGCACCCCCTGTTGGAAAAAGTTACAGTGTAAAAAAAAAAAATAGGATCTAATTACTTCTGAAGACTAGAGCCATGCAGATCACTAGTTCTCAACCTTATTTGCAAAGTTACACCCCTAGCTTCTGTGGGGGAACAATAGGTAATGCAGCAGATGCAATGCACCGGAGGCCCACAGCCTTAAGAGGTCCATTCCCTGGTGGTCTTGTGGTGTGCTTCTATATAGGGGTGAAGAAGCAAGGGACCAAAAATATCCTTGCACTATTTCCTGGTTCTGCCACGACTAATTAGCTTATGTTAAAAAGACAGGGGACACCATTACTACCTTTACGCTATAATTTTATATAATGTTCAAAAGCAGTAAAGGTGCAGTTTCACTCACCCTTTTTGTTTCTTTAAATCCTTGTGTATACGATGCTTGGAAACAACACACAGAACCCCAGCAAGCTCTTTTTGGGAACCCCAATGCTACATCCAATATGACAAAAATACATAGTAAAATACTTATATATTCTCTTGAAAAAGGGGGATTTAGTTTAACCCTTTGGCCAAAGCATTGTAAGCCTGCGAGCCACGACAAGGCAGACACCCGTTCGCAGGTCCTAACACTACCAGATAAAATACTAATATACCTCTATTAGGATTACTAATAGAGGTATATTAGTGGTTTATCTGATAGAGAGAATATATAAGTATTTTACTGTGTATTTTTGTCATATTGGATGTATCATTGGGATTCTCTGTCGCTTGTTGTATACATTTGCCACGCTCAATAGCTCTCCTTTTTGACACATATACATATATATATTGTGGGGGCTCAGAGGTTCCCAAAAAGAGCTTGCTGTGGTTCTGTGTGTTGTTTGTTAACTTAGTATACGAGATGGGAGCCTGTGTCCATACAGTTTATTTACCATCACACGGGCGTGGGGCCAGTAATAAGGGGACACCACAACAGGATATATATGTATATACATGTGTATATATCTGCACATGCAGATGAGCATACAGTTATATTTGCATATATATATATATATATATATATATATATATATATATATATATATATATATATATAACAGTTTTATGAATAAGAGGAACAGGTATAATACACCAACATAATTGCTAACACCCCAGAACAACCCAGCGCTGTGTGTGTGAGTCACTGTATCCAGCCCCCCAGTCCTGAGTAAGCAGGCAGTACTATGTGATACATGTATCTCATTGGAGCTCTTATGTTGGGATATCAGTTGCAGCCTGGGCTTCACAAAGACATATGTAGTATGGTACCATTTTCTGGGGGGGAATCCCTCCTTCAGTTGTCTGACTCCTGAACTGCTCCACTGTCTCTGGGCTCATACAATGATCAGCGCCCTTGGTCTGCTCCTCTGTGCTGCCAGCTCCTCACTGTTCTGCTTCTCTGTACTCTGCTTCCCTATGATGAGGATCGCCACTCAATCAGCTCCCCATCTCTCTGTGAGGCACATGCATGTCCCTATATGTAGGATGGCTCTGCATGCAGCCTCACTGTGTAAGCTCCATGCAGCTCTGAATTCAAAATGTCTGCGCCCTGCACTTAAGGTTCAATCCCTCTCATAGTCCCTCTTTTTTCACCAGCCCGGTTTCTGGCTTAAAATAGTCACATATCCCTTGAGTTAAACATGTTGGGGGCAGTGTTCTGCTGTTGTTGGGCAGACAGGGGTTACATTGCATTAAACGGGCAATGGATGGAAAGGAAGTAAACATAATTATGCCCCTTTATGAAGCATTAGTAAGAACTCAGATAAAGAAAAAGATGTATACGAGAGTACATGCACCTTAGTGCAATTGGGGTGCGCTACGTTTAGCCACAGGCTACTCCATATAAGTATATGTAGTTACAAATATTGTCTGAGGGGTATAGATTACAGACCAGTTTTAACCTCTGTAATGTGAAAATCACAAACTCGTATACATTAAAAGATACATAATTTAGAATAAAATGCTGGAAGCGAATATTCATAAAACACAAAACAAAAAAGGATATATAAATAATAAAAGTATAAAATGATAACCACTGATCGCACTTATCCCTAAGAGATGCAGACCAGAAGCTAAGCACAGATAGATAAGCCCCCCTGTCAGTCCTTAAAGTAACTAGTTGAATTAGAATGCACTCTGACAGGTGGGAAGGATTAGTGGTTTCAGTCCTCCTGTAGTGGTGTGAAATAATGCTGCCCCACAAGGAGAGGCTACCACTCCTCTAGTTTAGAGATAACCTCAAACAGAAAGAGAAAAGAAATGTAAAGGGCGCAATGAAACATTTATAAACTTTATGTAACATCTTAGGTGACCAAAGACAATAAGATACAATATTATGCACTCACATAAAAAAGCTTTATGAAAAGCTGGAAGATACCCCTGTAGCAAACCAAATATTACTCACAACTCCTGGTGTGGCTGGATGTGCAGCTTCCGAGATGAAGGACATAGGATGCAGATGATGTAAGGAGCACACTTTAAAACTTAAAAAGTTTGAAAGCTGTTTGTACATGGATACCTTGCGAGTTTGATACCACTTGCTTTTTATCATTATTTTATTCAATTGTATTAGGCTATGAGCAATTTTTTGCACTTTTTTTTTTTCCGTTTGCCACAAAGCAGTGATAATTTGGTTACAGTAGGTGCAGCTCTGAGATGCAAGGTAAGGAATTAAATAGCAGCAGGGAAGCAACACAGAGGAAGACAGCAGATCAGGCAGGGCAGCTCCTTATACCAGCACAATAGTCTGTCTGTAGTAAGCACTATTAATCACATGCCAGCATTAAGCTGCTGACTGCAGGGGAGCGGGAGAAGCTTCTACCCACAGCTCGAGGGTTCCTGCTGAATGTAAACCGGGGAAAGGTAAAGTTACAAACCCTCCCCCATGTGACTCTTTTTAGGGTTCAAGGCCTCCAAATATTACCAGACCGGTTTACTAAGTGCATAGTAAATAGTCCATTAATATGAATGGTCCAGAAGGTGCCTTACATCTTAACAGTTAGCAAACGTAGCTGCATGGGGCTTTTCCCTGATAATATGAATGGATCACTGGTATTTAGATTGGCCAAGTTTAACTGGACTACTGTGATATTTAAGCAGGCATTTAAATATTGATGTGCTTCTTTTTTTTTTAAAGTGGCTTCGCTCTGGTGATATAACCAAGCACATTCTAATAGACCAAGATGAATTTTAAAGAAATATGAATAATGTCATGAAACAGTACTGCATGAGAACATCTCTCTTTTTTTTTTTTTTTAAATTGAGTGCATGTTATACGTAAAGAATAAAAAAAAGCTTACGAGAAGCAAGCATTTAGCACCTGGTCCATCAAAGGCATTTCTGGCTCCATCATTGTGGTCTCCATCGAAGAACGTCAAGCGGATATCTGCAGGGCCTCCTGCCTCCTCAGAGAACGTCAGTGAGGAGACATTACCCCACAGCTGGAAGGCCGCCTTCACGGCTTGCCTCACCTGATGCTGGGACAGGTACCAGGGCCAGTTGACAACCTGATACGTGAGGTGGTGTTTGTACCATTTCTTATCTGAAGGACAGAAGACGCAAATTGATTAATCTAGTGCAAGTGTATGAACCTCCAAGCATCAATCCCTTCCAAAATGCTTCTAGAGCTTAAAGGAGCAATCTAAGCGGGTGATATTTTTGCATATTTTTTTTAATTTTTATTTTTACATAGGATTGAAGCATGGGGTCTCGTTAATTTCAGCTCCTGGGACCCCCCCTGCTTCATGACATACTTACTTCCAAAGGGGGTGTAGGTATCTCCTGCAAGTTTAAAGCTCTACGTCATATGGGCAAATAGGAAGCCACGCCAGATGATGTCGCAGCTTCCTCTTGGCCCGCAGGGTGCGGGAGCTTTGAAAAGCATCCATTACGTGATCCCCGCTAGCGAGCCGGACTGGCTACCGGCACCCGCTACAGAGGTAAGTATCTCCGGAAGCAGGGGGGCCCCGGAGGTATAATGACTTGGGTTCAGCTACAGAGACCCCCTGATTTAATCCATACTATGATGCAGTGTTGCTTTCTAAGCATGACTTTTTTCACATTTTCAAAAATTTATGAAAATGAAGTATTTTGCATTGTTTTCGTTCTGATTTGGTTCCATTAATTTCTGAGCTTTTTATTCCACGTCTGGGGTCTTCTATTAAAGTTGTAATTGTGGGAAAAGGATAAAATCCCTGATTATGCAAACTGGGTTTGAGAGAGCAGAAACAGCAGACGCAAAATGTTACCAGAGAAGATAAGATGAGCAATATTAGTGTATTGAAATGATGTCTGATTTCAGGAAAACCAAAAATTGAAATATTAAGGAACGCAGAATAAATTTCAATTAAAGGGCTGTTTTGTGCACCCTGTTAAAATGGTTATGTAGTAAATACAGAAAAGTATACAACCAAAGCCAGGTTAATAATAACTGCTTACGTTGGGCATCCATGTACTCTTCGCATTAACTTGCTGCTCAGACAGTAATGATATAATTACGTCAAAGTGGCATGACATTTGAAAATGAATATGAAAGTTTTTTTCTCGGGCTTAGCCTTTACTTGGAGTGCCATGCTACCACTGCCGTCACCAGGATTATTTGCCAAACATTGTAAAACTCTCCACAGCATTTGTTTTTACGGTGTAAAATGTTAAAACAATTATTTTACAGTACTTTTTTTATGTTTAAAGGAGCCAATCAATCAGCTACATTTAACCTATTGAACATTCCACTGTCTTTAGTTCACTTCATCCTACCGGTAGGTTAAACTGTATAACCTCTTTAACCTTTACAGTGCTTCCATGACGTACCTGGTACGGCTGTGTCTCATCTTGCATGGCTCATCCAGCTGACTGCTCCAATGGAGCGCTCAGCCCGATCACGATGGAAGTGGAGCCACTTCCGTTACCCGCATTCCCGGGTCGGGTCATGCGATCGCTCCTGGAGTGGTCACATGACCCGGATGTGTTGGAAGCTCTTTGGCATTCTGATGCCGCTGGACCCCCCAGTACTGTAAAGGTTCAGGAGACATTAAGAAGTCCCTATATATAAATAGGACCATGTAAATGTTCTAGTACTGTGGTTTTTAACCTGGATGCTCTAGGGCATTACCAAGGTTTTTCTGAGAAACAATTGGCAACGGTGGAGATTTTACTCTTCAAGGTCTTTCTGCCTTTTTTTTTTCTTTCCGGTAAATAAAAATATATTATTAAAGCTGCAGTTCAGTCTTTTTTTTTCTTTTCTTTTTTTACTTCAATAGTTTCATGTGTGCAATCTCTAATTACCTAAAGAACTGTATAGCTGCCAGTCAATTCGTTCTCCATGTATTGATAGGTGAAATTTGGTGACATAATTAGTGAAGGGATCTGTTTTTCTTCTGCTTCTGTCTCTCAGTGGAAGCTCATGAATATTCATGAGCACTCCTGCACTGACATGTGCTAGAGGGAGGGCAGGGCTGACAAAGGGGTGTGCCAGGGCTTGTGACAGGACATGAGGGGGCAGTGCCTTAGCAAATGGCTGTTAAAATAGAATACAAGAAAATTGGTCTTTCAAAGTTGTTTTTTTAAAAACAGAAAATGCTAAAAGTATTTTTTCTTACTACAGAACTGATTTATTAAAAAAAACCACACATGCAGGATATTGACTGAACTGCAGCTTTAAAAAGGTACAATGTTGTAAATTATGTGTAGTATAGAAAGGCAATCGTTCATTTATAAAATATACACCCATGCATAATAATAGTATTTGTACTGGATGTGCATAGGTTGGGTATGGTAGGTTGGGGATCCACAAAGTCACAATACACTTTGTAAAGGGTTCAACAGTTTTTAAAATAAAAGTTGAACATCACTTTCCTGGTAAAATCAAATGCCCTAGTCTGTCATATTTTAACTGACTTGCAGCAAAAATGCAACACTGTTTCATCATTTGTTGTGCATCTGTTTCCATTTTGCAAACAACACATGGTTTTCAGGCTGTAATATTTGTGAGCTCTTGAGGTTTCCAAAAACCGAAGTGAATAAGACAGATGATGGATGAGAAACAGGCAATTCTCAAGCAGTGGCAGTTTGTACTGTGCCTATCTGCAGTGCACAAGCAAAAATAAATTCAATTATAGTAAGCAGGAATAGAGAGTATTGGGTATCGAAAACTGAAATTCAAGACTTTTACAGTGACATCCCTGTTACATCGCCCTCTTTTATTCTCCAGCAGAGTACTATTTCCATAGTCTGCCCAAAATATTTTAAGCCTACAACCACATCACAGTAAACCTATTTCAGTAAGTCCTACACTACTAATATTATACGGTCTTATGTAGTTCTTCCACTGCAGTACATAGAGAGAAGAAGAAACAGAACAACAGCATGGGGTGTGTGACATATGCCGCACCTAAAGAAATAATATTTAAGAAGTACTATGTGCCATGTATCAGCTACAATGCAGTTAAAACTGGTTAAAAAAAACAGAAGTGCCCTCTAGGACAGGGGAGCGCAATCATTATTCCCTGAGCCCCCTGCCGGCTGTCCCCCTCTCTGCGTGCCCCCCCCCCTTACCTTGCCTCCGGCGTTCTGGGCGTCATGACGTCAC
Organism: Ascaphus truei; assembly: GCF_040206685.1. NCBI lineage: Eukaryota > Metazoa > Chordata > Amphibia > Anura > Ascaphidae > Ascaphus > Ascaphus truei. The sequence goes on along the minus strand of NC_134485.1, from coordinate 193,546,905 downwards.
GTTGCCATGGCGACGCATCTCCGAAAGCCGTCTGAGCCAAGTTAAGTGCAGTTTAGTTTACAGAGGCCTTCGCCGCTTCCCCGGCATTTAATTTAAGTGCCTTCAGGAAGTGGGTGGGGCCTCTGTAAAGCCTGCGCCCCCCTCCCCCCCACAGACAATATCACGCACCCCAGTTTGCGCACCCCTGCTCTAGGAGACAAGTGCCGAGGTATGACCAAGGAGACAGATGAGGGAAAATTAACATTGGCTTTTATTTAGCCAAAAAGGTACAGCGTTAAGATAGCATAAACATAAAGAAAATAGACCTATCCCTTTGTAAGGGCTTACTCATACTTGCCAGTCCCTATCTGCAGAGCTAGGAGGCTAGACCTCTTACCAATCTCTGGCCTCCAAAGTCTAAAGAGGTACCTGTGATCAGGGTGCTCTTTACCACAGGCCACAGTCTGGGTTTGTGTTCTGAGGGTAATCCCTCTGGCAGGTTCCAGAGTCCGCCGTGTCCTGGACAAGAGGATCCGGTTCCCTGGGATCTCTCTGTGTCGGCACACCATCCTCCAGTGCCATTTAAGCAGGAGGCTTTTCTACCTGTCTTATGAGCCAGGTGGAGACTGGCTAATTGTCTGCAGGTGCAATTAACCTGCTCCCTGCTGGACTCATCAGCGAAATACAGGCTTTCTATTTGAAGCCCTTTTAGACAGGAGCTAAGGCCCTGTCACATGTCCTATTAATTATAGTGAACAAAATCTAAAAAGAGTGCAAAAAAACCCAAAACATATATAGACTTCCCATGCTTGTCGCAGGAGATGCAATTTGTCTTATTGAATGTATCATTGCTTCTTTTAGTCTTTAGTTGTGTACTTTCTGGTGCACTGAAGCAACAAGACACTGGATATGTAGTCTTCTGCCGCACAACAAGGCTGATACTTCTTACTTCCTTTGGTTTTTTTTATTGCAGATCGCGACATCTTTTGCACGTTCTGCGGGAGGAAGTTGTTTCATTGGGTGCACATAAATCACTCAAGTGGACCCCTATACACACACACACACAGTGGCCGCCCATTGTGCATTTGCGCCATCTCGACTGAGTCTGACATCATTGGTCGGATCCTTAGACATTTGTATAGTTTGACGTCATACTGTATGAATATTCGTGAATCCATATTGTAAGCCTTTTCAAATAATACCAGAGAATACATCCAAAAATACAGGATCTCGTATAATAGAGTATATACAATCACAAGACTATTCTTAGATGTGTAGATATTTTTAGTGCCAACTTGTAAATAGAACAAACCATATTTAATTAGATTGTAAGCTCTTCGGAGCAGGGACTCCTTTTCCTAAATGTCGCTTTTATGTCTAAAGCACTTCTTCCCATTATGTGTTATTTGTATTATTTGTTATTTATATGATTATCACGTGTATTACTGCTATGAAGCGCTATGTACATGAATGGCGCTATATAAATAAAGATATACATATATATATATATGTATGTATGCATGTATGTATGGTTCTATGCCCTGATGATTCTATCATTAAAGCAGTAATATTACATCCCCCCTTGTTTTCTTATTTGTATACTGTATGTAAAGCATGTTGCAATGTATAATTCTACATTCTTACCTAACCTGGCAATCGTTTGGTGCTCCTGTTATAAAAAAAAAGAAAGTGGAACCGGGCGCTTCTATTAGTGAACTGTATAGTGTAAACCAATAAAAGTGTAATCATTCAGAAAATGTATATAATACCTAAATCAAATGAAACAATGACACCTCAAATTTTGCAATTTAAGTGAGCAATCACACATCAAATTTAAATATAACCTTCACCAAGAAGTGAATCAACAGTATTAAATAAGGTGAAAAATACATATGGCAGCTCAAAAAAACATTGTGATGGATCGTTCTCTGATCCCAAAAGTAGTATGTGGTCTTCAAAGTAAGGGGAGCGCTCGAATATCTGATGAAGCCAAGCGAAACGCGTTGAATCAGCAGTTCCTAATCTGTTACTGGGAGTACCGAAGATTGCAGACTGGCAGCTGAGTAATCAGAGAGACTACTTCCGCCCTGACTTGAGCCGTCACAGGAGGTGACGTACGCGGATGCAGAGGAGGTAGCAGACAGACCGACGGATTTTGCAGAAGTCAGCTATTCTCTCCCATGAACTTTGTTTATGATGAAATGTGAGTGAAACAGCTCTACCTTTTATTTGTGCAATATATTTATTTATTTACAATACAACACCATTTGCGAATTCATTCTGCTTTTTGGGAGGATTAACTCCAGATTGGGAGCGGTTCCACAGGCATATACCAAAGAGGGCTCATTCTAGTGCTCCCATCTGAGAGAGGTGGATCTCTGATACGCCATATTTTCTAGAAGCAACTTGTGAGTGAGACCATTGCATCATTTTTAGATAGATTCACTTTCTCTATTGGCTACACCATTATTTTTATATTTCATATTTTCAGCTCCTGTTATACTCTGGAAAAATCCTGATTGTGGGCCTAACCTAATGGCTGCTTCAGTCAGAGTAACTCAGCAGCTACAATGTATCTTTATATTACTAAGGTAACATTATCTATTGTTACAGTTTACAGCTCAAACTGCTGGGAATATTAGCAACAAATTATCACAAACATAAAAGTGTTGCAAAGATCTTTCACTGCTTAGTAGGTGCTAAACCTGCTATAGAAATCAAAGGATGCTTCAAAACTCATTAAACATGGCATTAAGAGTTTAAATTTCGTTTTTAATGCAGTATTATCTAATACTACAGAACTTATTTATTTAAAAAAATATTTTTTTTAACGTGAAATAGATACAGCATAAAAATACTTATTAGAACACAAATTTGAGTATGATCAAAAATCTAATAAAGTAATCCATTGTGTCTCTTTCCTAGACCGGCTACCAGACTTTAGTACTTGCACGATATGGTATCCAGTTCAAGTTAAATGCTTGTAACACAATGTGTGAATTAAATAGAAATAGCCATGTTAGTCCAGTTGTGAAAGTGTAGAATTCGCATACATTGTATCAAATTTAAACCGGGAAGGAGCTTTGTCAGTAAATCAATGAACATAGTTAACCAAGATTGATATGAAGACTTATGGAAGCTACAGTAAGAGTCTATCAAGCTATGTAGCAGTCGAGGAATAACACATCGTGAAGATGTTTCAAGCTTTATTCATACGTTTATTGGATAATTAAGATATACTTAGGCCAAGTCCCCGCTGGCTACTGCAGCACCCGCTGCGGCGGACGCTGCAGGGACAAGAGCCGCCCCTCATTGGGGCCGAGCCCGCTGTGAGGGGGGGGGTGCTGCGCTGCGCCGACAGTTTCTCCTGATCTCAAGAGAGTTGAGATCAGAACTCGCGACGGAGCGCTAGGCCACGCCCCCCGGCGGTTCAGGCAATGAGGGCGAACCTGCCGGGTGACATCACGGCCGCGACCCCGTCACTCCCCTGTCACGCTTCCTCCCCCCCTGTAGCTCACTGAAGACCGGGGGACTCGGCTACATACGCCAACAGCCTCGCAGACGCGCGTGCAGCGCAGGCAGCGGGGCCGTAGCCTTACGGTTAACAAAATGTGTTGATTTTACTGACAACGTTAATTGCCCGTTTGAATTAGATACATTGTGTTACAAACATTTAATTTGAACTGGGTGTATAGATATGTTTTATATTTGTGTGTATAGGGTCCACTTGAGTGATTTATGTCACAGTAATGAAGGGGCTTTGTCCTCCAAAACATTGTGCAAAAAACTGTCACGATGATCTGCAACAAAGAAAACAATGAGAAAGTAAGAAGTATCAGCGTTGTATGTGCGGAGGAAGATATCCATCGTCTAGTGTCTATAAGTCCAGCGTGGTGAATCCCTGCTTTATACTTCAGTCAGCACCAAAAATCATTAGGACTATCAAAGGATCTATATATAGAGTATGTGAGGGAAAATAAAGCTTATTCTATTTACATGGGCGAACAAGAAGAAGGTGATCATGCTACGTGAGCAGGGGTAGAATCAGGCGATCTCTACAAAGAGGTCCAGAGGGATAGAATACGAAGAGAAGTCAGGAAGGGTGGGACCATAGCAAAGTCCAAGGGGAAGGATTATAGGAAAGCTGTGACAGAAGGGTAGATGAGCTAGGATAGAAGGGAGGCGGCAGTATGGGGAGAGCAATTGGAGAAGTAACATTGTTCAACTGTCGTCCCGAAATATCCCGGACAGGTATTCTATATCTTCCTCAATATCTCACAGCTGAGGGGGATACAATTAAATGCATTCGCTCACACTTCTAACATACAGTAGCATAGCTTTGCTTATGTATGTATGCGATGAAGAATTTCAGTGGCTCAATCAGCACATTTACAGAGTCTGTCATTACTCACAGAGCATGTAATTATATGCAGCAACACCTACAGTCTGGCTTTTTATCCTGATCAGACAAGCCGATCACTCATACTCACTATGAAAAAATGCATTCCTTGGTCTACTAGTCGTGGCAAAGGTCTGGTCTGAATAGCTTAAGCAAGCACATAAAGGGAGGGTGGAGGGTGCTAGTACATGCAATCTCTGTGCGGGAATACCTTAACGGGGCAGTTACATGTTTAATAGGTTAAGTCAGGGGTGTTCAAATCCAGTTTTCAGAATATCCCTGCTTCAGCACATGTGGCTCAATCAGTGGCTCCCTGCCTCAGCACAGGTGGCTCAGTCAAAGACTAGGCCACAGATTGAGTCAACTGTGCTGAAGCTGGGATATCCTTAAAATCAGACCTGTTGCAGGGTCTTGAGGACTGGAGTTGAGAACCCCTGGGTTAAGTGCAACCATAGCTAGTGAATGTGTTTTGCTTCACACACCAAATATGCCGATGATAATATACCAAGGGGGCGCGTGTCCTTTAGGCTGCATGTCCATTTAGTAATAATAAAAAATAGTCTTAAACCATATCCTGTCATATGCCTTGGAAAGAGCAGGACATATTTGTCACGGCATAAAGATTTCAGTGACCCAATAACTACAATGCCAGATGTGGTCAGGTGGCAAAACACAGGAAAGCTACTGAGGGGCTTCTCCTGGGAGACTTCTCTTGAAACAAGCTTTCCATCTGCCATTCAGATTAAAGACTCCCTAGCACTTGTTTACACACCTCATACAGCTTGCCATAGGTCAGGGCTGTTCAACCAGTTCTCAAAAGGAGCCAGATACAAAAAAACATTCAGGAGTAGAAGGGCCACATGTCATTTTAGATACATTTAAAAATGTGAAAATTATAATATTACAACATTTTGCCAGCATGTATAATATCTTCTCCATATATAGTAACATTACCTTAACGAACAATTCTGTTTTAGTGTGAAAAATTGCACCTTGTTCCTGCTAATTTCATACTAGTTGGTTGGGCAGCTAAGAGTCCAAGGGCCACATCCAAGCCCTGCAATAGCAGCTTCAATATCACTAAGGCTGAGTCCATAGACACTAAGCCCGTGCGGAGGCTGAGGGAAAGCGGGTGCTTTCCCTAGCCTTACTGCGCGCGTCGTCCGCCGGGGGCGTGTCTATGGGCGGGCCAGTGACGTCATGGAGCTGGTTCGCCCTCGCCGCTCACGCGAACGGCCCTGCGCGCGTAAACGAAAATTTGAGTGTCGGCTACGCTTCTTTACGCCTGCGGAAGCGTGCGCGAGCTCCTGCTAAAGCCGCTCTCATTGCGGCTGCAGGGGCTCACTGACACGCGTGAGCGCGGGTCAGTGGCTAAGCGCTGACCATGCCCGCAGCCTTAGTCTAAAATGCTTAGAGTGACATTTATGACAATATGCACAATCTTTAGTATAGGTAGGCATTGCAGGATTGCAGTGTTGGTATACATGCTTCTAAAAAAAATGGAAGTACTGTATGTGATGGCTGCACCTACAGTATGTCAGCTCACTTGGTTACCTTAGCACCACCTCCGGTAACCAACAGACGACTCCTCTTATTTCTAAGAAATACCTCACTTGTTTTTACAGTATTTCTGTGCTGATTAGCGACTAAAGATAATGCAGGGGCTTTCATACCACACTCATGACTTTCTAGCCCTTGTTCAAACCTGGATAGAGCTCACCTCACCTCAGGGCTTAGAAACTCACAAACATGCTGAGAATTTTATCTGAAGGGCTCACTGGATCCCAGGTGCTTGTGGTGATGAACGTACATTAATTATAACCATTGCTCGGAAATCAGCAGTCTGTTACTGCAGTCGCTTTGAACCTGTACTCACTATCGGTCATTTCAACTCAGCAATATGTTATCATATTTGGCATATACAAGAGATTCAGGAGGATTTAAAGATGTGTTTCCTTTTATGGTCACAAAAAAATAAACTACCAACCCTTTATAATGATAGTGATCATGTCTACATGTCGACACACTGTCCAGCCACCCATGGCCTCCCCTTCTATAGGAAATAGATCTGAACCCGCTGGCTTTGCAATATGCTTCCAGCCCCTTCTGGCAGTGAACGGGTTAAAGTAGCTTTAATTTGCACATCCCATATCCAATCTTGCTGCCAGAGGGACCAGCAGCGCCCCCAAATCCCAGGCATAAATTGAACGCTCAATTACATTTTGACTTTAAAGAGGCCGTCAGAAAAATAAAGCTTTATTTAAACCTTTTTCCGTGCCAGGGATTTGGAAGTAACAGAGCGCCCAATGGCTCCCCTGGCACTTTCACATCACATGATCACTCCTGGAATGACGACGTGAGGCGATCAGACCCCCGGATACAGAAAATGAAGGGCAGTCCATTTCCATTGGGAACTGCACCTAAAAAAAACTAGCATTTCTCTATAAAATGTAAACCGGTTGCCCTGGAAAGATTAAACTCCCACTAACGTTATATTTTCATTTTCTTGTGTAAAATAAGGCAGTCCGTTTCAATACACTTTGGGTCCATTTTATTCAAAATGTTATCTGGTAATTATTGTGCTTTCTCCTTTATCTCTGTAAATACATAATGCTGCCTTCATGTGTCAAGCACTGCAATGTAGAAAGAGAATCTGGATGAACAAATAAAAACAAAGAGATTAGTTGAATATTGTACAAATGCGCCACAGCATTAGATTATGGACATTAAAAGTTTTTTTTAAACAATACTATGGGGCCTATGCAGAGAGCAGCGAATTTTCGAAATTCGCCATTTTTTGGAGATAATCGCGCAGAAAACAGCAGAAAATGGAGATTTCCGAAAAACGCGCCAATTTTTCTTTTCTATTTGTAAAACTCGCCTCGCGGCTGGCGAGAACCGCAATCTCGCCAGTTTAAAAAATATCCGTATGCAGAGAGGCGCGAACGGCATCTAGCGGCTGTTCGCGCCAATAAAATGGCGCGATTGTCTCCGTTTTGCCTCGCCAAAAAAAACTGCCGCTCGCGGCCATTGCAAAGGGAAAAAAAAAGGCGCGAATTTGTTTTAACACATTTCTGAAGCGCGCATCTCGCCAATTTAAACTCGCCACACGCATCCATGTTAAACATAGCAGAATTCGCACTTTTCTGCATATGGAGATTAAAACTCTCCAAAAAAGCTACTTTTTAATAAATTCGCCAATTTTAAAATTCGCTGCTCTCTGCATAGGCCCCTATATGCCATATTTTTGGGGATTTCTATAAAATGTTGCTTTTTTAATGTTCATTGGTCACTTACTCTTGCTCAAAAAGGACAGTATAAGCCAGGGGTGGCTGACTCAAGTCCTCAAGGGCCACCAACAGGTCAGGTTTTTAGGATATCTCTGCTTCAGCTCAGGTGGCTCAATCATAATGACTGAGCCACTGATTGAGCCACCTTAATGCGCTCCCCCTGTCTCCTCTCCGGCTCATGACCCCCACACCTGGTGTCAAATGACGTCACGTTGCCATGGCAACACGACGTCGCGTGACCCTGCTACGTCATTTGACGTCTGTTGCCATGGAGACGCGTCGCTAGAACCAAAGTAAGTAAGAAGTTACAGAGGCCTCGCGCGATACCTGGCATTTATTTTAAATGCCTTCGAGGGAAGCGCGGGGCCTCTGTAACAGCCGCGTCCCCCCAGAAAATCTCCAGCGCCCCCCATTTGGCGCACCCCTGATATAGAACATGTTAGCGCCATTAGTTCAGTTTGGTCCTAGGAGGGACTGTCCCTTTAAAGCCTCATTGTTACTTCAATTCTCCCACTTGACAATGGAAGCCCCTCCCTGTGCGATATGGTGCACGTCTCTTCACTGTCAGAAGGAATAAAGGATTCAGGTTAACCCACGCTGGCGGACATGAGTATGCGCTTGCTTTGACTTGAGCTTTTGCAATGAGATCATTCTTCCAATACAACATATGATGTAAGTAGTCTGCACTACTTACATAAAAATATATATTTTCTTATACAAAGGCTTGGTTGGCTGAAGCCTAAACACCACTTCACCTACAGTATGTCCATTTTGAACCTAAAAAGTGTAGATGAAATCAGGCATTCAGATAAATGCAACACGAGTGATATATGGTGAGAAAGGGGTTTTGTGCCCTTATCATTGCGTTCTGACTCCCTCACCACTTTAGAAAGAAACGCCAATGCTCTCACAGCTTTGCTATGTCAAGCGCTTTACACATGTCTCCAGGACATCAAGCAAAGATGATAATTATTCAGATAAAAGCCTTATGTGCAGCAAGTAACAGTTACTGAGCTCATATGCCACTTCTTGGCCCCTAACACGTCACTGACAAATAAGCCCGCAATGCATTGTAAAGTACTGTAGTACAATAATGAGATATATTTAATTCATTACAATATGCAAAATGGATTTCATAACTGAAGACAGCCATTGTTTCATGCTTTATTTGCTGGAGGCAGTTTGAACTGAAGAACTTTGCCCAGCTGTGCTGGGATGTAATGTTTTCTGGATGAGGTCAGGGCCAGTTGTGCATTTCAGATTCCTCATTTTACAGAAGCAAAATGACAAAGAGAAAAAAGAAGGAATAATACAGAGTGGCGATAAAGGATAAGGAAGATGGAAACTCACAATGTTGTGTCTAATGCAGAATGGTCATTAAAAGACGATACTTCAAGTGCAACAGGAAAGAAGCAGAAAATGTACTAAATTTACACATTTAGTGAAACAGTCTCCTAAGGCCGCGCTTATAGTGCCGGCGACGCGACGTCGCCCAAAAACAAAAGCATTGCCGCCGCGTGCGCTTATAGTGCACGTGACGGCGACAAGGACGGCGCGAAAACTTGACGCTGGTAGAATTTTATTTTTTAAGGGCCGTCGCGTCACGTGACGGCCCTTTAACAAATCAAATTGCGGGAATCCCGCGATGCGCCGACCGGCGAAACATAACTTTCGCCGGTGGCGACGGCGACGGGTGATGAAATATTAAAGCCGAAATACTCCCAGAATTATTATTATTATTGTTATTATTTCAACCCTTCCTGAACCACGGCTCGTTCATTGTCACCCAGCATCCAAGAACCTCCTGGTTCCCAAAATACTAGTCGTTTTTTTTAGTGTGCCAGTTTTGACAAAAAAAAAAAACTACAAATAAGGCCGGCAGGATACAAACATGGCTGCTGTGTCACCAACAGAAAGCTGCTTTCTAGTGGCCACTAAAGCGAGCACTGAGCCGTGGCCATTTTGTAAGATATTCTGCTCGGTGCTGGAGGCACAAAGTCCCCGGATGTCGGGGAACGCCAGAGCAGTAATGCCTAGTAAAGGTAGGTTGCCAGGAGTAACCATGGGTTTTCCCCACTCATTGCAGTGCAGTGAGTCAGAGAAGGTAGTGTCATCAGGCCTTGTGACCAAATAGAGGCACAGGGATGGTGACTACTGGATCTGTATTTAAGGCACTGCACTTCCTGTATTTAGGCAGTGTTGTCTCTTTGAGAGAGACTGGTTTACCCTAGCCAAGCTGTCAGGGCTCTGGCAGTTTGAGGCCCTCCCTTAGGGGAGCGGAGGGAAACAATTACCTCTTATCCCACCAGGGGATAAGGGAAGAGTCTTTGGCTGGGAGTGAGTCCAGGGACATCCTGAGGGTGGACACCCTACAAGCTACTAATCAACTGGTCTGCTGAATACAGAGAGACAATAAAGGACCTGTGTTTTATTATACCTCCTGCCTGAGAGTGAAGTCTTTTGGGAGGAGGGGGAAGAGATTCTTCTGCAGAGACTTCTCCCCATACACCTGGGGGCTCCACGAGATGGAGGCGCTGCCCCTGTGAGTACTATTCGGGCAAGAGCCCAGAAGCCTGTCCTGTCAGTCCCCTATAACACCATGCGGAAGACCCAGGGCCCCCTGTTACCAGCAGGTTTGCACCACACTCAACCATGTAACCAGAGCGAGTTTCCCAGAGATAGGCCCTATGTGAGATTGGGTGGGGGAAACAGGGTTACATATGTCACACTGAAACAGGCCAGTGAGAGTGATAATTGCTGCTACATCTGTACAAGTACTGCATACATTCACAGTCACCTTGTGAACTGAAGTTACTCACATACACCACAGTTTCACCGTTGAAATCGGAGACCCAACGTGGCTTACTTACTTTTGCTTGCATAACGTTTCCTGCGCCGCTCATTAGCACCCTGAAGAGGACCATTGACCTGCTTCAGCCAATCAGCTTGACCTTCTGCATCCTTCATGCCACATCGCGGCAGGCTCATCTGAAGAACTGTGGCAGCGTCCACATCCCCACTGACTGGAAGGTGTGACAGCCACTGGAATTCTCTGCAGCAGAAAAGGTGTGTAATGAACCAACAACCAACTTGACAAAATACAGCAAAAATACAAGATACAAAAGGAGGCTGTGTGTTAACTCAAAGATAAGTGTATTTTGGTGCAATGTTCTAATTTTAGCCCTCATTTGCGTGAAATGTAAGAAGATAGCTGGTCAAGTTTCTTAAAGCAGCAATCTGCTCTACTCACCATAAAAAGTCTCCTTTCTTTAACCTCGAAGTACTCGAAGAAAGAAAAAAGATCAATATGGCCGACAGGGTCGCAAACAGAAAGTCACAATGTCGTATAGCTATGACATCACAGGTTTCTATTGGCCAACGGATTGAGGCTGAGCTCAGCTGCCATATTGTGTCCCCCAGACAATACTCTTGTCCGACAGATACAACAGCCAATATCTCCACTGGCTCACGAATGTTGGAGGACTACCATTCAGCTCCTGGGCTCCAATGACTGGTTCAATTACTGAACAAAAAATTATAAAAAAAAAAAAAAAAAGGGTAGGCTAAATGATGCTTTTTACATGCCCAATATATTATTATCTTAATCAACAGAATAGAAAAACTACTTAAAAGATTGCACAATAAATATACGTTTCTGTATTCCCCCCCCCCCCCCAATTACTTTATCTCATTCCTCTTTTCTTTCTTATATATTTATATTCCTTTTTTGTGACGCTAATAAATGTAAATAAAACATGACAAAAAAAATAATAATTCCATAATATATGATAAAAGGCGAAAAAGAGATATAATATGTATATACCTGTACACAAGGTACTTGTAAGTGGGAACGCAGTATATTTGTGCAATACAGTGTACAATTATTTTTGACTCGGTTGTGCAGCTAAAAGCTTCTTATGTGATGCAAATGTGCAGCAAAGTTTTAATGTATTGCCTGCAGGAAAATGTTAACATGTTTCCTATGGTATAACATACAGGACACCTACAAGCTCATATTGAACCCCCCAAATAACCGCAACATATATATAAGCATAGAAGTGTCACAGAGGAGTGCTACTGAGCATGGCAATATATATTTAAAACCAGAGACAGAACATAAAACACAGACAGAGCTCGAAAAGCTCATTACCAGGAAAAGACTCTGTATTAGATTTGTCCCAATCAGGGGAACTTGCTTGCTTGCAGTATGATTGTGACAAATCTAATACAGAGTGCTTTTCCTAGTAATGTACAGGTTAATAAAAGCTTCAATCAGACTTAGAACTATGCAACTCATTTTGACAGATTTATTATAAATCATTCTTCCTGGTAATGCATAGGTTATTAAGAATTTATATTAGTGTTAGGGACCCTTGAGATGTGGTCTGCCGTGTAGTGGCTCAGGGGCTTACAACAATTTGGCCAAAATGTTAAACTAAAAGACCATTTTATTTAATAGATATCTATACATATATATTTAGGCACTGTACTGTGTATAAGTTTCACTGGATGTGCACTGAGCTCTGTCTGTGTTTTATGTTCTGTCTCTGGTTTTAAATGTTTCCTATGGACCTCCACCAATCTCCTACCCCTGCTCAATGTCTTCACATGGCTGCACTCCGGCTCTCTCACACACAGCTAGTAAATGAATGCACCTTTATTCTGACTTCCTGCATCACTGCCAAACTCACAGCAGCTGTTCTCTGTTCTGCGTTTGAACTGTGCACAAAGAAGAAATCCCCCTCAAAAAAATTCAATGGATGTAGTGGGCTCAGCATATCTTCAAAGTGCACAATTGAAATGGTTTGGATTGCTAGTCAGCTATATACGATCTTTACCGTTGTTAAAGTATCGTAAAAAGACAAAAATCTTTGAACTAAACAAAATAAAGCACATTTGAGCCTCCTTGACGGATATATGAACATGTTTATAATATACGTAAAGGACTGACAACACACAGTGTATCACATCATTTTGTAATTCACCATAATCAGAATCCTGGAGGTTTAATCTGCCAAGCCATTGAAGTATGTTCACCAGATTGGAGAGGTGGGAATCAACTAAAACAAATCAACAGACGTGAAGCCTTTTGGATTTATGAATTAAAAACTCTATCTCCTAGTGGGCTTAACATTGATTTTGAATTACTGTAGGGGCTTTTTTGGGATAAATAGATTATATAACTTTTTGTGCATTATAGGTTAAATGCAAGCACACCTGGGATCATTCATCCTATAGTTTTTAACCCCATTAGGGATATATTCAGATGCAGCTTTATAGCACCTCTATGTGGGACATAATGAGCACCCTTGGGCCACTGACTATGATGCATATAGAGTATTTATTTATATATTTTTTATTTATTTAATATATATATATGTGTGTATCATTAGTATTAGTATTGTTGGGTATTTGTAATGTGTATTTTATGTACAGCTGCGACATCCTTTATTCTTACACTTCCCGCACGGCAGGATGCGTGCGGGAAGCGTGGTGACGCGGCTTGTTGTGGCGCACTGTGACGTCACAGTCACGTGCGCGCCCGGCTTCCCCGGCTTCCCCGGCTTCCCCGACACCCCTGGAGTTTAAAGTGAGGTAAGCGGGGGTGCGGGGAAGCAGAGGGGCAGAGCAGGAGCCGGGTTCGGGGTTGGGAAGGGGGGCTAAAATGTGCCCAAAGTGGAGGGGGGGTGCGTGGAGGAAACGTGGCGGCACGCGGTCTAGACTGGCGCCAGCCGGAGTAGATCCCGGCATGCCGCCGGCATTTGTAAGAATAAAGGATGTCGCTACTGTATGTGTATGGTGATAGATTTTGTTTCCTTTTATCCATGATTCAACTGTTTAATTGTTTAATTAATGATTTTTAATCCTAATTGTAGCTGAGTAGTAGGGATATATAGGAGGAGACATGCTGTAACTAATCAGATCCCCTGAGGAAGTGAAGGCAGCTTCACGAAACGCGTAGGGTGGGTGCAGTCGTCACCTATATTTTGAGTTTGGTATATACAACCATAAGGAGCAGTTGCAGACAAGCCATATTGGTTACAGCAGCAAAAGGTCTCTTTCACAACTTACATACGTGTACGCGCGCGGCTGGTATCGTAGGGACAGAGAACACTGAGAGAGGTGATTAGCCCTATGAACAATGTTGGTGCAAAAACCCAGTTCAGAGGACTCCCCCCACCGCTGCTAGCCACGTGTATGCGAGGAGAGAGATGCAACTGTGTGTACGGTCGGCGCCGGGTGGAGAACACTGAGGAGCATCCGTGTGCTGCTTTTTGGATAGAGACTATCCAACAGGCTTGATTTTATCCTCTTTTCTGTAAGTAGGATTCCAATTTTACACCTCTGGACAACTTGCTGTTCCTATTCTTGTCACCTATGGTCATATATATTTTATATATTTCTAAATAAATCAGTTTGTATCTATCACCAAGTGTGGTGTATTTACATGTTTTTAGTCTAGTTTGTCAGTATAACAATGTCAAGCTGGATATTCCTGTGATCTTCAAATCGGGTCACTTGGGCAGTATTATACCATGGAAGACGAAAGAAAGAAAAAACATATCATAGCATATAACTGTTGGGTACACTAAACATAAAACATACACTGACAAACAGATTGAGTTGGGGCCACAAAAGCCAGAGGAGGGGGCGTGCTAAGGCACTCAAGACCTCCCACTAGGTAGGAACAAAGGCTATCCTTCCTGAGAGCCCATCCCCAGACCGAATTGTCCACTCTTCAACACTCACCAAATGTCTTGACACCTTTGTCTCAATCCATATTTCTATGCAGGTACTGCAGGTACTGATTAAATCACTGAGTCCCCTCCATAGAAATATACAAACGCAAATCACATTACAAGTCGGCTAGCTTAGAAATTATTACATACAATCCACATTTACAGGGCTGACCCTCACAAATACATTGCCGTGCTTACACAGAGATCACAAAACACTTTACTTCATATTGCTTGCTCAACTAGACTGGGGACTTGCATTAACAGGGAATAATGTGTTTTACATACAATATTTACAGACATTGGAACTTTTATGTCATACTTTACTTTACGCCTCTTCACCCACGGATGGGTATAGGCGACGTCCACATAAAACGTCACTTTATAAAGATCCATGGAAGTTGTTTAGTTGGATATACCCAAGGGGACCCTTCGCCCAAGGGTCGACAGAGCCCATTTTGTTAGAAATGAGGGGTGCCACGTGAAGGCAGGGTTGTCAATTGATAATGAGAGGCTCTATATTCGCATAAATTATCCTTGCCCCCCATTTTATGCCATTCATTGGGTATATTCCGTTTCCTCCCCAGACATAAAGTACATTTGGCCGAAATAAGCCTTACATAGGTGGCCAAGTTACATGGATTTAGGGGTAGCTAGCTGGGCTTCACCCCAGTTTTGAGATGGCAGCAACCCCTACTGACACAGGGAAATTTTATGATCCTTACCTAATCTCTGATGACATTAGTTTTGGTACCCTCGTGTCTCCAGGCAACATTGTCAATTGCCATTTTCATTCTAAGTTGTTTCGTGCAAAGCGGTTTTGGTGTTCTCAGTAGCCAACAAGCCGTGCACAATAAGTATCGGATAAGAATTGATTTAGCAGAACCTGATTGAAATAAAACACACACATATACAGTATTTGGAAGGACACAAGTAAAACTTTCACTCCGGCTGCAATGTGGACCTGCCCTTCAATATGCTGTGGAGCGACTTCCCTGTGCAATAGAAGGTTTTAGTCCCATTCATATGATTGAAGCTCTACTCTTCTCTAGCACTACAAAGAAATCTTTAAAGCATCTCAGGGCCTCAATGTCTCTTACCTTACTGCCTCTGTGAGCTGTGCAGTGCTATGATCCTCTGTTGCTTCTTCTAGGTAACCATATTTCTCCAGAAACACCTAAACGGATTATAAAAAAGGTAAAAAGTGAAGCATGAATAATAATAATAAATAATAAAGTTTTATTTTTATTTTTTATTGCGTCCAACTTGAAAAGGGTATGAGGTGAGGCTTATAGAATCCGCATTTGTAAATACACTTTTTAACCACATGTTTACGGTGCAGAGAATTAATATCACTTATCACAAGTAGAGAAGGATGAAACTTTCATGCAAGTTGATCTATTTGTGGACATTCTCAGGGAGGCGAAAATGACAATATCTTACCTAGGAGGAAAATAGGGCTGGCGAATATTGGTGAAAACTGGTACATTTTGGTTAATTTGACAAATATTCACATAATTAAAACTTGCAAATAGCAAACAAATAGGCTTTCTTAAGAATGTTTTGCCAATGTCATGAATTTCCAAAACCTGGTTTGCAATGTGACCTGTGACATGTTCACAAGCTGTAGAACAAAATGGGACGTTTGGCCACGATCAAACCGCTGCCACACGTCGCTACAGGGACAGCTCACCAGGGGGACACGGTCGCAGGGCACATCGCCGCTTGATATTTCACCACACAATCCTTCAATGGCAAAGTCCAGCCTCGAGCTCTCCCGAACCAGCCCACACGGGACCACTACAAGTCCTGGATCTCCCACACATGGGACATTTAAACATGGGACATGGGTGTGTAGCGGTCCCTCGCGGGACATTTAAAAATGGCTTGTTGGAGCAGCGGACATTGCCATTTATAGAATGCGTTGGAGCGCACGCTGTGAAATGTCAAGCGGCGAGGTGCCCTGTGGACAGGTGTCCCACTGGTGAGTTGTCCAAACGGCGACATGTGTGGCGGTGGAGCGCCGGCGGCAGTTTGGTCGCAGCCAAGCTTCCTAGATGATTGTAGAAGCAGTTGATATGAGGGACGGTCGAAGGGATTACCAGTACTTTTTCATTGACATACTTCCATTTTCTTTTTTTAAAGAAATAGGATTTAACAAAGACCGTCTCCGTTTATCTCCTGATGCCATCAACATTGCTCCCATGTTTAATAAATATGGAACGCTTTAAACATTAGCCAAAGTATCACCACTTCTTTTAAATCACTTTGATCACTAGTGTTTTTTATACAATAAGAATGACCGCTCAATATAGAGACTGAAACGTTGGTATAGTTGCCCTTTAAAATAAACTATTAGATATATATTTTTTAATTATTATTATTATAATTGCTTTTTTAACTATTCTTTGGTCAAATGTATCAGTCACATATGTTATATATCACATATCTTCTATATCCCAATAGTTAAAAAAAAAAAATCATAAATGCATAAAATAAATGTACTGTATTATACTTGATTGCATAAAGGGGGCTGCCATTTTCTATAGTGTATATACAGTAGAGTATTTGGGATAGCAGAATCTTTGCTATGGTGCAAGCATCCATATTGGTTGGAAACAATGGAAGTTTGTACTTTGTACGTCTTTAATTCCAATATAATAATATCAGCTTGCTGCTACCTAATCCACGGAGGGATGAATTTGCCATTCACATTTTCGCCGGCAACCAGATGTAAGTTAAAGCATTCATAAAATACGTGATAATTAAAACATTTTTAAAAAAAGGACCTTTGAACTACATACAAAATCCTTTTTTTTAAATTGTATGTACCCCTGTGCCTACAAGCAACACAGGCTTGCTGCCCCCTAGCAGGATCCTCTCTACAGGACATATGACTATAACCAGCCAGTAGGAAGGCTGGTGAAGGAGGAGGGACTAAGAGAGAGGAGTTGCTAAGAGGGGGTGGCCATGACAGTCTGAGTTCAGTTCTGTATGGCCCTGGAATAGTTTGGAGTGAAAGCTGCACAGCTGGGTGAGCACATGGAGCAGAGCCCAGCAGTGCAGGATGAGATTGCAAGGAGAAAGGAGCTAGAGAGAGACCCTGTGGAGGTCAGCCCCTGTATCCAAGAGCTGCTGCAGACTGATAACCGGGTTCTGAGGAGTACAATCCAGGGGACCAAGGGAGTTGTGAGTAACCAAAGAGGGGATCCTCAGTTCATACAGGATCTGACTGTGGAGGCAAGATAGCAGTGAACACGTCGCTAACAGGAAGGTTTATGCTCAGCCAATTTGCCAGTGTGGCAGCTGAGCATAGCTGAGCTGCACGTTTTCTCTGTATTAGTTTCCTGCTGTCTATAATATTTCTATGCCTGATATCTAAAGTTTCAGATTTAACTGCAGATTTCTCTGTATGATATCCCTACGCCTGATATCTAAAGTTTCAGATTTAACTGCAAGGTTCTGTCTGATATTCCTATGTCTGATGTCAAAAGTTTCAGATCTAACTGCAAGTTTTCTCTGTAGTAGTTTCCTGCTGTCTATGATATTTCTATGCCTGATTTCTAAAGTTTCAGATTCAACTGCAGGTTTTCTTTGTCTATATGATATCCCTACGCCTGATGTCTAAAGATTCAGATTTAACTGCAGGTTCTCTCTGTCTGTATGATATCTCTATGCCTGATTTCTAAAGTTTCAGATATAACTACAGGTTTCTCTGTCTATGTTTTTTCCTTGCATTTATAAATCTCCGTGACTGATGCTAAAGTCTCAAAAGGTCAGCTCTCCTATCTTGTGTCTCTCTGTGTCTAATATTCCTGTTGTTCATTCGACTGCTTCTGCTTTAAAGACACATTTTCTGCATTACTGGTTTCTTGGGAAGTTTGGTTTCCCTACAGTATGTCTGAAGTTATGACTCCCACTCTGAAAACAGTCTTGAGCAGTAAATGTGAACACAGTACCACTGATTCTTCAGAACTTCTCAAAGCAAGAAAGAAGAAGAAAAAGAAGGGAGGCATTACTGTGGAAGTTGCAGAAGAAATTAAGAATGAAAATGTAACCTCAGAGTCTGCATTTGATGAAAGAGATATGCTGCAGCTTAAGGCAACTCACAGACGTATCCCAAGAATAGTGGAAGAAAAGAAAGATGCCCTAACTCAGACGCTTCAAGCTGCACAGAAAACGATTGATTGTCTTTATGGACGTTTAGATAAGGAGCAAGAAGCCAAGGCTGTACTACAAAGCTGTCTATCTTCAGCAATTGCTAAGTGTGTTCTCCAGGAGAAAGAAAAGGAGCAGTTGGAGAGGGACAGGGTGATCCTGTCAAGTAAGCTGGAGAAGGCCTATGCTGATAATGCCCAGTACCAGAGTTTCATGGCTCAAGTTGGCGCAAAACTGGAAGCCTCCGAGGAGAAGAATTGCCACTTCAACACAGAACTACGTTCTTTGAGAGAGATCTTCGAAGGGTTAAATAGCAGTTTTGAAATGGTAACCCAGGAGTGCAAGAATCTCTATGTCCAAGTCAGTGAAGGAGATAAGAAACTCCATGAATTAGGAGAGGAGAAGAAACAGTTGGCCCAGGAAAAGTTAGACGTGCAGACAGCACTGCTGAATGCAGAGAGAGTGCTGCAAGAAGAACGTGTCTCCCTGGTGCAGCGCACACAAGTAGAAAATATGCTGCAGAGTCAGCTGCAAGAACTGCGTACACATCTGCAGGACACGAAGGAGAAATGGGTGAATGCTGAAGAAAAGCAGCAAGTTCTGCAGGAAGAAAGTTTCCACACTGCCTACAAGATAAAGATGCTGCAAGAGTATTTGAGTACCCAGTGTGTCCCCAAAGAACAGCATGAGGAGCTGAAGGCCACACTGAGCATAACCAGAGCCTCGCTGGAGGAGGAGCTTAGAGCCCAGGTAACCCTGTATGAGAGGGAACACAAGGCGGTCCAGAAACTGAAACAAGAGTTGGAGGAGCAGAGACACTGCTCCATCTCTAACAGTCAGTACACCCAGGAGAAAGAGACCTGGAAAAGGCAGGCAGCTGAGACCTTGGCAAAGGAATTGTCAGAGCTCCAAGACGTAATGAGGGATGCATGGAAACAAGCTCAAAATGATTATAGTGAAGAGCTGAAAGCCCTGAGAGGAAAATTGCAAAATGCACTCAACCAGGGGTCTCTCGCTGAGGAGTGGAAAATGCAGCAACGCCTAAAGATGGAAGAGCTAAAGCTAGCAGCTGAACACACATCACAGTATCTCACAGCGCTGCAGGCGTAGATCGCTGAGCTCAAGACACAGCTTGCCAAAAAAGAGAGGGAGGAGGTGTCCGTCCGTCAAGTGGCTGGCCTGACACTGCGTTATGGGGTCAAGATGACTGATGCCTGCAAAGTGTTGAATCACACAGCCCATGAGAAGGCCCGGCTGCAGCTGGACAAAGTCTGGGAGGAGTACCGGCAGCTTCAGGTCAGAAATAAAGAAAAAGAAACACATTTAAGCCTTGTTCCAAGTCAGCTGGGAGAGATGGAGTCGCGACTCAACTCCAAAGAAGCTGAACTGACAACTGCTTTGAGTGGGAAAAGAAGTGCAGAAGGAGTAGCTTCAAGAGCTGAAAACTCAAATAGCTCATCTTTCATTGGGTGATGCCACGAAACGGCAGTCGCAAGAGGAGACCATGGAGAGCGAACTCTGTGTCCCCACTGACTCATCTGGAAAGGCTGCACCCGTCCTTGATGCCCACGTTCCTGATGTCTCTGCCCCTGCTTTTGGGTTGAACGCACCCATTCGGAGGTTCCTTGCAGCACCCAATGTACCTGTGGAGTACCCTCTGCCCACTGACAAACCACCAGAGGTGGGTCACCTTGAGTCCACTTTTCATCAAGGCCTCTGGGAAGAGCCTGGAGGATCATTCCGGAGAACGCTCTCGAGAGGGGGGAGTAATGTCAGGGTCTCCTAGACCTCCTGCCTAGCCATAGTTGTTCTTTGTCCACCGGGTGTGCTGCTGCCTTCTGTTTCCTCTGGGTTCCTCTCTGTCTGTCTGTCTTTCTTCTTGTTGCTCTCCTCTCTGTCTTATAGCTCTGCTTCCTGTCTGTTTCCTTTGCCTTTGCTTGAAGTCAGACTCCTAGTGCACATGCCTCTGATCCTGATCTGTTTTCTGTACCTGTACCTGTACCTGTATTATAGAAGTCTGTTCACAGTAAAAGCCCTTGCTGGTAATCTGGCTTGTCCCTGTTTGTTCCTGTTCTCAGTCCCTGCCCCCAGACCTGTCCTTGCTCCCCTGTCCTGTTCCAGTCTCCTCGTTGCTGACCTCTGCTTGTTACACTACCGACACACTTTATTGAAGTGTGGTCGGTACCGCAAGCCGGGAAATCTCCCGGCTTGCTAGTGGCCGCCCCTCGGCGTGCCGCGCATCATAGACGCACGGTCACGCGTCATCGGGAGCGTGCGCCCCCTGCACGCGTGTCCAGGGGCTCCCCGAGGGAGCCCTGGTGTCCCGCGATCGCGGGACAGCGGCAGGGGGTTCCGGGGGACCCGGCGGACCCGGCAGCGGTAGGGAGAGCGCCCCGATCGGAGGGCGCTCTTCCGCTGCTTCGGCGCGCGCCCGTCACACTCGGGCGCGCGCCAGGCTACTGCTGCGGCACAGAACGGGCAAATGCTCGAATAAACTGTGCCGCAGCAGTACCTGACTTCGCTACCTGCCGCCTGCCTCAGACCTCTGCTTGTTACCTGACTTCGCTGCCTGCCGCCTGCCTCGGACCTCTGCTTGTTTCCTGACTGCGCTGTCTGCCGCCTGCCTCGGACCCTCTGATTGTGACCCCTACTACGCTCGTGCTGTTCCGGCCACCGAGATCCTACCCGCCACAGGAGTCTCCCGTGACAACCCACATGTTATGTTATGCTGTGGAGAAATAAAGCCACTGAACGTTTTCGTTATCCTGAAACTACACGTGTGGACTGTTCCCTGACCTCGGCTACAGGCCGTCCTGCCACAGTCCGCTTGTTCCTTTTGTCTGGTAGTTGCCTTTTTGAGGTTCTCCTGGATCCCTCTCCATAAATTCTGAAGACTGTGGATTCTGTCGTCTGTTGCTGGTACCCCGGAAGTGGGGGTAGGGATGGGTAGAGGTAATGGGTGGAAACCATAATTAACGAAGAAGGGAGACTCAGTGGTGGATTCATTGCGCAAATTGTTATGTGCGAACTCAGCCCAAGGAAGGAGATCAGACCAGTCGTCCTGAGTGTCCGAAACGAAACACCGGATATACTGCTCCAGAGACTGACTGGTACGTTGGTTTGGGGATGATCCCCTGAAGAAAAATGTAGCACTATCCCTAGTTGCTGGCAGAAGGAGCGCCAAAACTTGGATATGAACTGTGACCCTCTATCGGAGACCATGACCAATGGTATATGAACAATTCCCCAGCAGGGGACAAACCAGTGCACAGCGAAGGGATGAATGAATAATTAGAGGGATTTATTTAGATAAAAAACATGGACAAAGAAAGCACAGATAATGCACCCTGAGTGTGAAACATGTTAGAGTGACTGTATCAGTGCTTTCTTTGTCCATGTTTTTTATCTAAATAAATCCCTCTGATTATTCATTCATCCCTTCGCTGTGCACCGGTTTGTCCCCTGCTGGGGAGTTGTCCTTATACTGCATGCAGATACCAGGGAGCACGCCAAGCAGAGGATCCACTATGCTGTGTTTATTTGGCAACTACAAGCCACCATATCTTTACTTCATCCATTGAGAGAGATTACATCACGCAGCTTGGGCAGAGAGGTCTGAGGGTTCCGATGCTGAATACTTCTGGCTGTGACGCGGAGCTGTGAGAGCCGCTACAGAGCTGAGTTTAGCAACGCGGGAGGCGTGGACACCACACTCGACATCAACAGTGCCGTGAGAGATGTGCCAGTCGAGGATTACTCCCTGATGTAAGGCGTGCAACAATTATTTGCTATACTAGAAGCTCCCCCCCTCTCCAGCAGCCCATTTGCCAAGTCGTGAGTACTATTACCCATTGATGGGTGTTCTGTTACTATACAGCGGAACTTCTGCCTTATTTTCTTATCTGTGAGTGACTCTTGAGCACCGGTTTCCTAGAGCAAAATATGCTCTGATATCTTTACGACCAATGGTACCCCATGGAAGCGAAAGATTTCTTTGATGAAGACGTCTGCCAATTTGGGAGAGTTGGGGAGACCTTTAAATGGAATAAAATGAGATTACTTTGAAAAACATTCTACCACAACTAAGATGGTATTCATCCATTTAGATACCGGCAGTTCGACTATGAAGTCCATGGACAAGTGTGTCCATTGGCGTCTGGGATAGGCAAAGGTTGAATGAGTCCTGGTGGTTTATCCCAGGGAGCCTTATTTCTAGCACATGTCAAGCATGCAGCAACAAAATCTTTGATGTCCTTTTGCATGCCGGGCAACCAAATGGTTAATTCCACAAGGTCAGTGGTTCTTCTAGCACCTGGGTGACCTGAAGACTTCGAAGAGTGACCCCATTCAAGGACCTTCTTCCGATGAGATGGTGAGGTAAACAAATCGCTCATCATGAACTATGAGACCTTCAGGGATGTGAGACTGCTCTTTTACAATGTCTCTCAAGGCATCAAAAGAGTTAACAGAGAGTATATATTTGGAGGGAAGAATGGGTTCCTGCTGATCTTCGGTTTTGTCGTCCACGAGAAACTGACAGGAAAGAGCATCGGCTTTGATATTTTAGAACCCGGAAGAAAAGAGATAATAAAATTAAAATGGGAAAAGAAAAGCGACCACCGGGCTTGACGAGCCCCTAAGCGTCGAGCACCCTCGATATAGAGCAAATTCTTGTGGTCAGTGAGAATAGTGATCAGGTTCTCTGTGTCTCCATTCCTCCAGGGCTAACTTGATTGCAAGGAGTTCCCGGTTACCCACGTCACAATTTAGTTCCGCTGGCGAAAATTTTTTTTTTGAGAAAAAGGCACATGGGGGAAGTCTGCCTTGAGGGGGTAATGGGGTTTTCTGATGGGGTAAAGGGTATTCAACCACCTCCCTAAGGAAAAGTTGCCTGGAACTCCACACAGAACAGACTAAATTTAGCAGGATGCCATGTTATATATCCCAGGGGTGGGTCCCACTCTTTAGTCCACATTGTCATGGTAGACCAGGCCTTACCAACAAATTATACCGGGATTCTGGACTGAGCACACAAGATGAGTAAAATAAATTGTAATTTATTTCCTTTTAAGACAAACACACAATACTTCACAATTACAGTCAATATACACTTACTGGGATGGGGAAACAAAATAAAATGTCCACAGAACTAATCAAATTCTCTGGGCACCCCTGCAAGTGGGTGCGCGGTTTGAATCCTGCGACAGTCCTTGGCTAGGGGCGCAATTTGCCAGCCCGCTATCTCCGCCAAAAGGAAATCTATCGTAATGTCCTTACAGGATTCGTTTGGGAATCCTTAGCTCAAACGAATTCTGGAAGAGGGGGTGCAATCCTTGGTTACGATGTAGTTAACCCCTCACACTCCGGAACAGCCGATGCTGTACTTGGACGCCTCTTAGTAAAATCTGAGATGAATCTGACTGAGATTGGGCTGCAGGCATTTTTATAGGGTTAAGGGTCCTACACCTAACATATACACCCAATCGTCTCGCGGGAATAATTTTCCCCACCTATCCCCGACTTGCCAGTACCTTGCAAAGAGGGCCGAAGTTGCTTCTCGGTTTGCACAGAGCATGTGCTAACCTCATACCTGAGCTACTTAGCATACCGGGCCCAACCTCTTACCTGTCTACAGCAAGTCTGGGGTTTGGCTACCAAGTGTGAAGTGCCCATACTTCACACCGGTATCTGGTACTTACAATATCCCGGCCACCCTAACATCTAGGGTCTCTGAGGCTTTTCAACTCCGGACTTCTCTTAGACACTGGGGCACCATCTTAGCAGGGTGCCCTTTGAAGTCCAGAGATGAAAAATCCCTCAGCTCATTCATAACATATGGGCATGTTAATGGATGCATTGCCGGTCTGGCAGGAAAGGGTTCCTGCCTCTACATTTTAAAACACCATTACAATACAGTTTATTTATAAATGTATGTTCTGCTTGTGCAACAATTATAAACCTTATATGTATGTTTATGGTTTCTTTTTACCTAGCTGCACTCCAAAAATTAGAGTGCTAGCTCTGTGCTAACGCAAGTTATCCACTTAATTGAACGGGCTCTCTGATGTTGGTTGAGGTTTGACCTATAAATCGGTCTGGGTTACAAGCCGGCATACAATGTATCCGTGCTGGCTTTGATCCGTAACCGCAGACACGCCAACAATTTCAGCTTAAGTGGTTAACGAGCCCGGTGGATACATTTTGCAAAGAAGGCACTTCAGCTTGACCGCAAACCACTTATTCAATTGACTTTGCGGTTTAAAAGGTCTACGGCTTAGGAAGTGATCCCTATACTTCAAAGCGTCCACCCATTCAAAGGCACGCTTCTTCACTTAGCGCTTGGTTCAGCGCTAGAGGCTCCCCCTTGTGTCACAAACATAGTTAGCACATTTTCATTCATTCAGTGTAACTGGAGCTAGCTTCCTAGCTGCAAACCAGGGACAAAAAAGATAGTGTAGGGGAAAACATGATATGATTGGGACAATACAGTTTAACCCCTTCAGTCCCAACAGGGATTAGGGTTAACCAGCCGGGCATAATACCTTTATTATTGGCCTGGTTAACCCCCTCCCGCCACACCCATAAGATCCCAGGGGTGGGTCCCACTCCTTGGACCCCATAAGAGGGCACAATGCTCCAACGGTCCCAGTTAGCACCTGTAGACTGCAACAAATTATCAACCTCATGATGAACACACAAGATGACTCATGTTATGAGGAACTTAACCCCAACACTGCCTGCTCCTTACCAGGACTTAGTGTTGGGGCCAGAGAAATAAGTAGCCAGGAGCACTGTGCTACACTTGTTTTACTTTTTAAAATGACATTCCAGCTTAAATATTATGCAAGAGAGCTCTTTCAGTACATTGGCAGGTCTGTACAGATCTGGTTGAGACCTGTGAATAAACAAAGCTAAGCATCATGCTTGGTGCATGAATGTAATCAAATACAATTGTCATGTTTTAATGCTGCAGGATGTTTTGGGGCGGAGGCACCATCGCAAGCAAATAATCAGCATGAATACATATTTCAAACCCATGTAAAGAAAACAGATTAAGGCAGCATTATTGTTCCTGACAGTATTTGCAACTGCTAATCCCCTTAATGCCCCCATTTACCACCTACTGTATGAACAGCAATAGGCAACTTGAAAGTGGGAAGGCCATCTCTGTCTTAAGAGCTGGCCAAGGGAAAAATACACAATGCCTGTTGATGCTGTGCCTGTTTTTTGGAGTGTATTTATGTTTATGTATCTCTGCTAGGGAAGCTAGGGAGGAAGCTACATACAGTATATTCAGCATGTGTATAATTGTGCTGTATCTCAGGGGTCTGATTAATTCCTTTCTGTAACGTTGCTGACTGCAGAATAGGATACGGACTCTCAGGGAAAGGTAGGGAGTAATACACCGACCTTGGCCTGTGATCAGAGGCCTGAGATGCAGGGATAGTCAGGTATGGGTCCGGGGTTGAGGCAGGCGGTAGGCAAAGGGTAGTCAGGTCCGGTTCTGAGGTCAAGGCAGGCAAAGGGTAGTCAGGTCCGGTTCTGAGGTCAAGGCAAGCAAAGGGTAGTCAGGTCCGGTTCCAAGGTCGAAGCAGGCGGCAGGCAAAGAGTAGTCAGGTGTGGTTCCGAGGTCGAGATAGGCAGCAGGCAAAACAAAGACAACGCAAGGCAGAGCTCAGACAGGACAAGGTAACAAGTACTTTGCATGAGCAAGGTTGGATAGCAACTGCCAGCTACTTAAAGGCCAGAGGCAGCTGCTGGCAATGAAAGTTCAAAGTGAGGCTTACTTCCTGTGAGGGCAGGGATTGCCAGGAGGCAATATGGCCGTGGTAGCTTTGGAGAAGGTGATGTCACTTCCTGTAAGCATTCATCCTGAATGTTCGGACAGATCCCTTATAGTATCCCCTCCTTCAGGGTCGGACTGTGGGGCGACCAGGTCCTGTTTTTTCTGGCTGACGACGATGGAACGCCTTGACTAGGGCTGGAGAATTAATATCTTGAGACTTCACCCAGCTCCTTTCCAGAGGACCATACCCCTTCCAGTCCACCAGATACTGAATGGATTCCCTGGAGATACGAGAATCAAGTATTTGTTGTACCTCATACTCAATTTGACCCTCAACGGTTACCGGAGGAGGAGGGTCCTCTGAAAAGTGATTGTTCAACATAGGTTTCAGAAGGGACAGGTGGAACATGGTGGGAATTTTTAATGAAGAAAGGAGCTCCAGTTGATAAGTGACCTCATTGATCTTCTGGATGATATTGTAGGGACGAATACATTTTGGTTCGAGTTTATCAGAAGGTTGGCATAGATGGATGTTCCGTGTTGAGAGCCATACTTTATCCCCGATGGAGTATAGGTGTGATGCCCTCCTATGTTTATCCGCTGAGTTTTTATGTCTCTCAGAGTGAAGGGTTGCCTGAATCCCCTTCCAAAAGGTTCTGTAAGTTCTGTGCCCTGGTATAAGCCTCTGGAACACCTTTTACTGGGGAATAAATGGGAAGGGTGCGGGTATGATAACCTCATGCTGCAAAAAAACAGAGAACAGCCCAGAGAGTCATAGTTACATAGTTACATAGTAGATGAGGTTGAAAAAAGACATAGGTCCATCAAGTTCAACCTATGCTAAATTTAGACAACAGATACTTTATCCTATATCTATACTTACTTATTGATCCAGAGGAAGGCAAACAAAAAAACCCAGTGTCATATCATCCAATGATATCTCATAAGGAGAAAAATAAATTCCTTCCTGACTCCAAGAATTGGCAATCGGATTAATCCCTGGATCAACATCCTTCCCATGTATACTTATTTGGTATATCCCTGTATACCTTTTTCATCTAAAAATATGTCCAACCTTTTTTTGAACAAATCTATTGTATCTGCCATCACAGTCTCTATGGGTAATGAATTCCACATTTTAACTGCCCTTACTGTAAAGAACCCTTTCCTTTGTTGCTGGTGAAATCTCCTTTCCTCCAACCTTAAGGGATGGCCCGAGTCCCGTACTGCCCGTGGGATGAATACAGGCATACCCCAGTTTAAGGACACTCACTTTAAGTACACTTGCGAGTAAGTACATATCGCTCAATAGGCAAACGGCAGTTCACGCATGCACCTGGCAGCATGTCCTGAACAGCAATACCGGCTCCCTACCTGTACCGAAGCTGTGCGCAAGCGGGGAGACTATAGAGCCTGTTACACATGTGTTATTTACATCAGTCATGCACGTATATGACGATTGCAGTACAGTACATGCATCGATAAGTGGGAAAAAGGTTGTGCTTCACTTTAAGTACATTTTCGCTTTACATACATGCTCCGGTCCCATTGCGTACGTTAATGCGGGGTATGCCTGTAGTTCTTTTGAAAGCTCCTTGTATTGTCCCCGAATATATTTGTATATAGTTATCATATTCCCTCTTAGACGCCTCTTTTCACATGTAAATAAATCTAATTTAGCTAGCTTCTCCTCATAAGTTAGATTGTCCATCCCTTTTATTAAGTTGGTGGCTCTTCTCTGCACTCTCTCTAGTTCCATAATGTCTTTTCTTAGGATTGGTGCCCAAAATTGTACTCCATATTCAAGGTGTGGTCTTACTAATGCTTTGTAAAGGGGCATAATTATGTTTACTTCCCTTCCATCCATTGCCCGCAAGATGCAAGATAACATCTTGTTTGCCTTTGCATCTACTGCATGACTTTGGGCACTATTGCTAAGCCTGCTGTCTACAAGCACTCCTAAATCTTTCTCCATCAAGGATTCCCCCAATATATCTCCATTTAATTTGTAAGTCGCCTTTTTATTCTTGCATCCCAAATGCATAACCTTACATTTATCTGTATTAAACCTCATCTGCCATTTACCTGCCCACATTTCCAGTCTCTCCAAGTCCTTCTGAAGAGAAATTACATCCTGTTCTGATTCTATTACCTTACACAATTTAGTTTCATCAGCAAAGATGGAGACTTTGCTCTCGATCCCAACCTCAAGGTCATTAATAAACAAGTTAAAAAGCAGGGGTCCCAGTACCGATCCCTGAGGTACTCCACTCATGACTTTAGCCCAACCTGAAAAAGTTCCATTTATGACAACCCTCTTTTGTTTGTCCTTTAACCAGTTTTCAATCCAGGTGCATATATTATTACGGAGTCCAATTTTCTTTATTTTGTACACCAACCTCTTGTGTGAAACCGTATCAAACGCCTTTGCAAAATCTAAGTAGACCACATCAACTGCATTACCCTGGTCTAAATTCCTACTTACCTCCTCAAAGAAACAAATAAGGTTAGTTTGGCATGATCTATCCTTCATAAATCCATGCTGACTATTACTAATAATTTTGTTTTCCATTAGGTATTCCTGAATATTATCCCGTATTAAACCTTCAAGTAGTTTCTCCACTATTGAAGTCAGGCTTACAGGTCTGTAATTACCCGGTTGTGATCTAGCTCCCTTTTTAAATATAGGCACCACATCTGCTTTACGCCAATCTTGTGGTACGGAGCCTGTGGAAATGGAGTCCTTGAATATTAAATATAATGGTTTGGCTATTACTGAGCTTAACTCCTTGAGAACTCTTGGATATATGCCATCGGGGCCAGGTGCCTTATTTACTTTAATTTTTTCAAGTCGCTTATGAACTTCTTCCTCAGTTAACCAATTGTTCATTAATATGGAGGTTGTGGCTTCCTCCTGCGGCACTACTATTGAACTTGATTCTTCCCTGGTAAATACAGAGGCAAAGAATTTGTTTAATACCTCAGCTTTTTCCTTATCTCCAATAATCTGCCTACCCATCTCACACTGAAAGGGTCCTATATTTTCTTTTCTCATTTTTTTGTTATTAAGGTACTTAAAGAACTTGTTGGGGTTGACCTTACTTTCTATTACAATCCTTTTTTCATTATCCATTTTTGCTAATTTGATTGCCCTTTTGCAATTTTTGTTAAATTCCTTATAATTCTGATACGATGTCTCCATCCCTTCTGACTTAAAGAATCTAAACGCCTTCCTCTTCTTGTCCATTTCTTCCCCTACCTGTTTATTTAGCCACATTGGTTTTGACTTAATTCTTTTATACTTATTACCCAAGGTTATACACTGATATGTGTGCTTTTCTAACTATGTTTTAAAGACTGCCCATTTATCTTCTACATTTTTCTCTGCAAAAACATCATCCCAGTGTATTACTTGTAGATTAGACCTCAGTTTATTAAAATCTGCCTTTCTAAAGTTTATGGTCTTTGTTGAACCCAAGTAATCTGTTTTTTGATAATTTATTTCAAATAAGACCATGTTATGATCACTGTTACCCAAATGTTCCAGGACTTGAATATTTGTTATTACTTCTACATTGTTTGATATGACCAAATCCATAACTGCCCCTCTCCTGGTTGGTTCCTCAATAATTTGGGTCATATAATTGTCTTTAAGCACCCCCAAAAACCTGTTTCCTTTTGTTGTAATGCTAATCTCATTGCCCCAGTCTATGTCTGGATAATTAAAATCCCCCATTATGCAAACATGACCCAGTTTTGATGCCATCTCCATTTGCAAAAGTATTTTAGCTTCCTCAATCTCACAGATATTTGGTGGTTTATAGCATATTCCCACAAACATTTTCTTTATACTTTTACCTCCACTGCTAATTTCTATCCACAAAGTCTCTAAATTTTCATCATTCCCTTCATAGACATCATCCCTTATAATAGGTTTTAGATCCGGTTTAACATATAAACATACTCCACCTCCCCTTCTATTTGTTCGATCTTTACGAAAAAGGGAATAACCCTCTAAATGAACTATCCAGTCATGAGTTTCATCCCACCATGTTTCAGTAATGCCTACGATATCATACTGCTCCCTTGCAGCTATTAATTCAAACTCCCCCATTTTATCTGTATTAGGAATCTGATTTCTCAGCGCCGTCCGCTCAACACACAGACTACCCTCAGGGAGACTCAGCGAGCGCAGCGCAACCTCCGCTTTCCTGCCTCCACGGGCCGTCAGCTCCTCCGTCCCACACGCACACGTGTCCTCCAATACTGGTCGCGTGCACACGCAGCTTACAGAGCACACGCCCAGCATCCACTCTTCTACTTTCACTCCTGCTGTGAGGCTTCGCCCCCGTACACCACACGGGTATAATCAGAGGGCTACCAGTGCTCACCTGGGTTGTATCAGCCACACCTATCCAGAGAGGCCCCCTGCAGTCCTCCTGACCCGCCTCCATCCATGATTGGTCAGCCCAGCCTTATCTAGCATCTCTGAGCCCTCATTCATCGCTCGACATAGTCTCTGTATGGAAGTGTTTGGTGTTCTCTCAGTTACTACAGGTTTTGACACGGCTCGTACGACTACCCCCTTTGGCTCTCGACTTCGGCTCTCCTTGGACTACTGTACGTATACTCTGGCATCCCACGATCACGGCTTGGACTTCAACCTTCCTCATCTCTCCGCTCCCTGACCTCGGCAAGGCAATCACTATTCTACTCCTATACCCGGTACCGGCAAGTATGGTCTACGTTACTTACATCTGGCCTGGCAACGCTTAATACCACACTCCGTACACGCTCCCTTCGCTGCGGGTGTGTGTATTCCTACCTCCCCCTTCAGCACAGGGGACGGGTCTGGTCTGCGGGCAACACCGGCGTAACATTATGTCGAGTCCACAAGACGCAGACCAGACTGAAGTAAGGCAGTTTCTCTCTGACCTGCTTCAGCAAAACCAGGCCATGGCGGATTAAATTGTGGCATTTATATGTCAGGTCGCCGTAATCTCGGCCAAGTACCAGCCGCTTCCTCTCCTGCTGTTAATCCCCAGCCCGCAAGCGCAGCTAGCAGCTCTGACGTAAAGATTCTGCCCCCAAGCCTTACACAGGCGAACCGCAAGAATGTAGGGGTTTCCACAATCAATGTGAGGTGCAGTTTGAAATGGCCCCCTATCTCTTCGATGCTGGACGTAAGAAGGTAGCCTACATTTATAATCTCCTAATGGCAGCGCCCTGGCTTGGGCTTCCCCGGTCTGGGGGCGACATTCTGACCTTACCCAGGATTACCCGGCCTTTAAGGCTGAATTCCAGCAAGTGTTCGATTCTCCCGCACACCGGGAGACGGCATCTGTTTCTCTCCTACAGATTACCCAAGGGCGACGAACGGCGGCGCAGTATGCCGTGGAGTTTCGGACCCTCGCAGCCGAGACTAACTGGGGGCAGGAGGCTCTCGTCTCTGTATTCTGGCAAGCCCTGGCAGATCCCATCAAGGATGAACTCGCTCGTCAACGCAGGCCAGATCAATTGGAGGTTCTCATCGAACTAGCAGTCCGAATGGATCAACGTATCCAGGTACGCCGCTCCGAGCGTCAGCGCACTCACTTTCATAATTTTCAACCTCCCTTCCTCAGTACTCCTGGCAGTAACCCCGTGTTTACTAGTGCTATCACTCCTCTTCGTCCTGTCCTGGAGCCACCAGAGCCGATGCAATTGGGGGTACAACGCATCCGCACACTTATACGGCAATTCCGCTATGCCGGGGGATTGTGTTTCTACTGCGGATTCGCTGAACACCTGGTCCAGGAATGCGGCCGGGAAAATGGGAACACCCAGTGAGTACAGAGGGGCTCTCTTTGGGTGTCATGTCTCCTCGTCCCCTCCATAAGGGAGAACTCCCTAAGAAACTCACCATACCCGTCTCTCTTATAGGCGATAAGTTTCAGACCTCGACCGCAGCGTTCATTGACTCTGGAGCAGGAGGAAACTTTGTGGATCTAGAATTCGCCAGGCTGAACCACATACCGCTCGTGAGAAAGAAAACTCCCATCGCACTGGTCGATATAGATGGACTTCCCCTTACCCCTGCATACATCTCCTTAGAGACAGTCCCTCTCCTTCTGACCTCACACCCTCACAAGGTGGGTGCCTCGATGCCATCCATGCTCCTGGAACACCCATTACCCTTGGTCTTCCCTGGTTACAGCTTAACAATCCGCAGATTGATTGGACTTCCTCTTCCCCCATCACTTGGAATCCGAGGTTAGGCGAGGCTTTCCAACTCTTGGCCACTACCTCCGTTCCTGAGATTACCCTGCCCCCTGTCTACCACCAGTTCCGGGACGTTTTCAATAAGGTCCAGTCAGATCTTTTGTCGCCTCACAGGACCTACGATTGCCCGATCGATCTTGTTCCAGGTTACTGCTTGCCCAAGTCCAAGACTTACCCCTTATCACTACCAGAGTCACAGCCCATGGATGAATATATCCAGGAGAACCTCAAGAAAGGTTTCATTCGCCCTTCCAACTCCCCAGCAGGGGCTGGCTTTTTCTTCGTGAAAAAGAAAGATGGCTCGTTAAGACCTTGCATCGATTACAGGGGTTTGAACCACATCACCATTAAGAATCGTTACCCCCCTCCCCTTATTACCGAACTGTTCAATAAATTACAGGGGGTAAGATCTTTTCCAAGTTGGATCTACGTGGGGCCTATAATCTGGTGCGCATCAGACAGAGGGACGAATGGAAGAATGCTTTCAACACACGTAGCGGCCACTACGAGTACCTTGTAATGCCCTTCGGCCTATGCAATGCTCCAACAGTCTTCCAGGACTTCATTAACGACGTTTTTCATAAGGTACTCAACATTTTTGTAATAGTTTACTTGGATGACATACTGATTTTTTCCAAAGATCTCCAGGATCATATTCGTCACACTTCCTACATTCTCTCTCGTCTCCGTGAACACCATCAGACCTATACTCAATTCCTGGGCTACATCATTTCTGACGAGGGTTTTATGATGGATTCCGGTAAACTTCAGGCAGTGACTGAATGGCCAAGACCCAATACCCTCAAGGCCATACAACGCTTTTTGGGATTCGCGAATTACTATCGTAAGTTTATACGTAATTTTTCTACCATTGTGGCACCCCTCACAGCTCTTACAAAGAAAGGGGCCGATCCAGCTGCTTGGTCACCCGAGGCTCTGTCCGCCTTCCAGGTACTCAAGGAAGCTTTTGTATCTGCCCCTATCCTCTGTCATCCTAACATCGATCTCCCCTTCGTGTTGGAAGTCGACGCCTCCAATTGCGGCGGAGGAGCAGTTCTGTCTCAGAGACCTACACCCCAAGACAAGTTACATCCCTGTGCATACTTCTCCAAGAAGTTCTCATCTGCTGAGAGGAATTACGACGTGGGTAACAGGGAGCTCCTGGCCATGAAGATGGCTCTCCAAGAGTGGAGACATCTCTTGGAGGTATCGAAAGAGCCGTTTACTATCCTCGCGGATCACAAAAACCTTCTTTACATCGAGAGTGCCCGACGCCTTGGTCCACGACAGGCTCGTTGGTCTCTTTTCTTGATTCAATTTTCACCTTTCTTATATTCCCAGGACAAAAAACGTAAAGGTGGACGCACTTTCCAGACAACATTCCTCTGAGGAGAGACCAGAGGAGTCCTTGGATACCATCCTTCCACGGGAGAGGATTCTCGCCACATCTACCTTCAAGAACCTTGATAAGATTATGCATTCTCAGAGACGCATTCCTAAGCACTTGGCAGTTCCTGACAACAAGCTCTTCGTACCCCCCAAATGTGTTCCTGAAGTCCTGAGTTGGGGCCACTCTTCTAAATCCGCAGGTCATCCAGGTCTTAAAAAGACTATTGACCTTATTCGTCGCAACTTTTGGTGGCCTAAAATGTCCCAAGATATTTTTAATTTACCCGCGCTTGCCCTACCTGCACACAGAACAAGACATCCCGTCAAAACCCCAAGGTTTTCTGTTACCTCTACCAGTCCCCGACCGTCCCTGGTCCCATATTTCGATGGATTTCATTGTGGAGTTGCCCAAATCCAGAGGAATGAACACAATCTTGGTGGTCCTGGATAGATTCTCTAAGATGGCCCATTTTATTCCACTGAAAGGATTACCCACCTCTCCCGCCCTTGCTGATATCTTTACGGATCACATTTTTCGGATTCATGGGATTCCTTCCTCCATTGTTTCTGACAGAGGGTCCCAGTTTGTGTCCAAGTTTTGGAGAACTTTCACCAAGAGATTGGGTATCTCTTCCTCCTTCTCCTCTGCTTATCATCCACAGTCCAATGGACAGATGGAGAGAATCAACCAGTCCCTGGAAAAGTACCTAAGATGCTTTATTTCTGATTCCCAGGATGATTGGATTCAACTCCTTCCTTGGGCGGAGTATGCTGTTAATTCTGCCAAGAATGAAGTCACCCGTGAGTCGCCCTTTTTTATAAATTATGGGTTTCACCCTCCCTGCTTGCCCATCGCCAACATTCCTTCTGGGGTACCGGCCGTAGACGAACGCATTTCTTCTCTCCAAGCAGCATGGTCCAGAATTCAGACTACCCTTCTCGACTCCTCCCGCAGATCTAAACTTCAGGCCGATCGCCGCCGCCGTCGTCCTGCGCCCAGGTACAGGCCATGGGATTTGGTATGGCTCTCCTCTAAAAATATCCACTTAAAGGTACCATCCCCAAAATTGGCACCTAAATTCCTGGGTCCTTTTCCTATTTTAGAACAGATCCATCCTGTGGCATTTTGCCTCCAGCTACCACACAATATGAAGATCCCCAATGTTTTTCATGTTTCTCTCTTAAAACCTTTCATCTCCAGTCATTTCTTCCCGGACCAGACTCGCAAGCCGGATCCAGTTACCATCCAAAATAACGAAGAGTATGAGGTTCAATCTCTATTGGATTCCCGCGTGTCCAGGGGTCAACTCCAGTTCCTGGTACAATGGAAAGGTTTTGGACCAGAGGAGAGGTCTTGGGTTCCTTTAAAGGATATTCACGCCCCGGCTCTTCTTAGAGCCTTCAGAAGGAGGTTTCCGGAGAAACCTTTTGAGGAACGTCCAGAGGCCGTTCCTGAAGAGGGGGGTACTGTTAGGAATCTGATTTCTGATAGCCATCCGCGCAACACACAGACTACCCTCAGGGAGACTCAGGGAGCGCAGCCCAACCTCCGCTTACCTGCCTCCATGGGCCGTCAGCTCCTCCGTCCCACACGCACACGTGTGTCCTCCAATACTGGTCACGTGCACAGGCAGCTTACAGAGCGCACGCGCAGCATCCACTCTTCTACTTTCACTCCTGCTGTGAGGCTCCGCCCCGTACACCGCACGGGTGTAATCAGAGTTCTATCAGTGCTCACCTGTGTTGTATCAGCCACACCTATCCAGAGAGGCTTCCTGCAGTCCTCCTGACCCGCCTTCATCCATGATTGGTCAGCCCAGCCTTATCTAGCATCCCCCATTCTACGTCTCTGTATGGAAGTGTTTGGTGTACTCTCGGTTACTACAGGTTTTGACACGGCTCGTACGACTACCCCCTTTGGCTCTCGACTTCAGCTTTCCTTGGACTACATATACTCTGGCATCCTACGATCACGGCTTGGACTTCAACCTTCCTCATCTCTCCGCTCCCTGACCTCAGCAAGGTAATCACTATTCTACTCCTATACCCGGTACCGGCAAGTATTGTCTACGTTACTTACATCTGGCCTGGGAACTCTTAATACCACACTCCGGACACTCTCCCTTTGCTGCGAGTGCATGTATTCCTACCTCCCCCTTCAGCACAGGGGACGGGTCTTGTCTGCGGGCAGCACCAGCGTAACAATCTGTCAGGCTTCTTGCATTAGCAAGCATGCATTTAAGTTTTTATTCAGCCTGTACTATTATCTTATCTGCTCTTTTCTTTCTGCGCCCACTTGGTTTAGTCTTTAGAAGTTTTCTAGTATTATCTGTATTTACTATGGGTGTCTCACTGCTTGTCAAACTCGCACTTGCCCCCATTCTACCTCCTTACCACCTTGAGCTCAACCAGTCATGAGCTAAACTGTTGCGTACAAATTCTGCCAGCGGTAGGAGTTCTGCCCAATCATTCTGATGTTCATTAATGTAACATCTGAGGTATGGCTCCAAGGATTGGTTGGTGCGCTCAGTTTGCCCATTGGATTGCGGGTGGTAGGCAGACGAAAAGTGAAGGTCAATCCCCAATCGCCTGCAGAACGTCTTCCAAAATTTAG
This sequence comes from Ascaphus truei, assembly GCF_040206685.1. Lineage (NCBI taxonomy): Eukaryota > Metazoa > Chordata > Amphibia > Anura > Ascaphidae > Ascaphus > Ascaphus truei. Next base: position 193,510,292 of record NC_134485.1, on the reverse strand, counting down.
AAATTAACTGGGACCCCCTGTCCGAGACGATCTGTTAAGGCAGTCCATGCAGACAAAATACCTCCTTGGTGATGATGTCCACCAGTTTAGAAGAAGAGAGAAGGTTTTTAAGGGGTACGAAATGGGTCTGTTTCATAAAACGATCAACAATAACCAGAATTGTCGTCATACCCTGACGGTTCCACAATAAAGTCCATGGATAGGTGCGACCAGGAAGTAGAGGGTATCGGCAATGGTTGCAGAAGCCCACAGGGCAGTGTTCGGGGAACCTTAGTTTGGGCATATACACTGCAGGCTGAGATGAAGTCCTGTACCTCAGTTTTAATTTTGCCCACCAAAAAGTCCTCCCAAGAAGTTCACGTCTTCCGAACCCCCGGGTGACCTGCAAGTTTAGATTTGTGTTCCCATCGTAGGACCTCCAGCTGGAGTGAAGGAGGAACAAAAAGTTTGGATGGAGGAATCGCTATTCCAGCAGGCACCTTGTTCTGGGATTTCTGAATACGATGGAGGATCGTAGTAGCCGACACAATTTTAGATGAGGAAATGATGGGGTCCTTGTCCGTAGAATCGGTTTCGTCTGTGGAGAACTGGCATGGTAGAGCATCCGCTTTTACAACTCAGGTGGTAGTAGATTATGTCGTTGAAGCGGCTAAAAAAAAAAAGTGCCCATCTAGCCTGACGGGTGTTTAGCCTACGTGCCCCCTTGAGATATTTTTATGGTCTGGTATGGTGGTTCTCCCAAGAAGATGTCTTCATTCCCCCAGAGCCATTTTTACGGCTAGGAGTTCACGATTGCCTACATCGTAATTGTGTTCCGCAGGGGTAAATTTCTTTGAGAAAAAGGAACACAAATCTAACTGACCCTGAAACTCGCTTCTCTGTGACATGACTGCACCTGCACCCACGTCAGAGGCACCCACTTCAACGATAAAAGGATGGCGAGGATCGGGGTGTTTCAAGATGGGTGCAGATGAAAAGATCTTCTTAAGCTTCAGAAACTTGAAAGAGTTTGCAAAACCTCGCTCTAAACTCTATACCCGTAAAGGGTTAAGGTCGCGTGCTGCCAGGGATAAACACATGGACAAAAGGGATATGTGTGTAAGAGACACACGGAAAGATCCCCACTAGGGCGCACCGCAGACCTGAGTGGTATTAAATCCTGGTCTATGAATGTGCTAAACATACAACATATAAACTTTATTAATGATTAAAATAAATCTTAAAAACCTAAAGCTACTGATATTGCTAAGATATCAAGCCTCTCAGTAAACCGAAAGGTATACCTTCTAGTATGCCATTAATCACTGATCCTCCTCTTGAGAGATCCCTTTGGATGAGGTATTAATATACCTTTATAGTACCATATTATGTAAAGAGGGAGATCAGTGATTGGCTAGGTATCCATGAGTATGTAGCTCAAAGTATGTAGATAGATAGTAATGACTGATAGGAAGCTTGTCTCTTAGGTGTAGGTATAAAGATGCACCTTGTCTTAGGGAGTAGGAGTCTAGGGAATATTCTTGACATGTGCTATGTAAAGTAGTGCTAGTGTTTAGACAGCCGTGCCACTTCGACACACACACATGGGTAGGTATGTACATCAAGAATCACGTTATGTCTATCAGACTCTATGTAATATAGTTTTGACTCCTGGCTGTTATTCCAGATGTAAATACTCTAAAGTATCTACAGATGCTGCTCCCAGATGCATACCATTGTGTGATGCATTTAACAGGTATATATTGTGGCCTGAGAAGTATGTTATCACTCACAGTGGTGCCACTATATAATTACGTGGTTGGAAATTTGATCCTGTAATAATGCCAGATAGAGCCACATCTCTTATTGTGCGCTCTTGTGGTATGACTACTGCAGCTCAGACACACAATATGTGTTTGTGTCTATGCTGTGGTGATGGATCACACAGTGAGATCAATGGTTTATATCATCAAATCCTCTATTTGTTCGTGCACCTATCTGAGCAATGAAGTGTGGCCGAGATCACGTGTTAATCATGCCCGCGGGTCAGCAGCATTAGTACACAAATCGATACTGTTATGTAGACACAGTAAGTATCTTCCTGTAGGTATGTATTGCTGATATATTGCAAAGGTGTTTTGGCACTAGTTTATGCCAATATGTAACCGTCGCCGTCCGTTACAGCTATGCAGCTTAATCCTCTGTTGGAGACCGCACGCCAGATGCCAGCTATATACACGTCAATGATTGTTTTATTTGTATGGTGTATGCTGTGACACACAGTAGTCTGGCGGTGTTAGGACGCGCGGCTGTATTAGCATGTGGGTAACCTCCCGCAGGATAGCGTGATAAATATACCGGTCAACACTTGTTGCAAAAAGGAATCACTTTAACTGAGACTTTAACAGCCGTGCCGTGCAGCTCAATCATCTGTTGGAAACCGCACGCTATGTACCAGCTATATATACATCAATGCTAGCTTTGTTTGTGTAACATATTATGTATTACACAGTAGTATGGCGGTGTTAGGACGCGCGGCTGTATTAGCATGTGGGTTGCCTCCCGCAGTATAGCATTATTGATCTTCCGGTCAACATTCATTGCAGGGAAAAGGATCCTATCATATATACTGCTATATACTGCTACTCTAAGAACTGTGCCACTATTCTCAGTATATATGATAGGATCCTTTTCCCTGCAATGAATGTTGACCGGTAGATCAATAATGCTATACTGCGGGAGGCAACCCACATGCTAATACAGCCGCGCGTCCTAACACCGCCATACTACTGTGTAATACATAATATGTTACACAAACAAAGCTAGCATTGATGTATATATAGCTGGTACATAGCGTGCGGTTTCCAACAGATGATTGAGCTGCACGGCACGGCTGTTAAAGTCTCAGTTAAAGTGATTCCTTTTTGCAACAAGTGTTGACCGGTATATTTATCACGCTATCCTGCGGGAGGTTACCCACATGCTAATACAGCCGCGCGTCCTAACACCGCCAGACTACTGTGTGTCACAGCATACGCCATACAAATAAAACAATCATTGACGTGTATATAGCTGGCATCTGGCGTGCGGTCTCCAACAGAGGATTAAGCTGCATAGCTGTAACGGACGGCGACGGTTACATATTGGCATAAACTAGTGCCAAAACACCTTTGCAATATATCAGCAATACATACCTACAGGAAGATACTTACTGTGTCTACATAACAGTATCGATTTGTGTACTAATGCTGCTGACCCGCGGGCATGATTAACACGTGATCTCGGCCACACTTCATTGCTCAGATAGGTGCACGAACAAATAGAGGATTTGATGATATAAACCATTGATCACACTGTGTGATCCATCACCACAGCATAGACACAAACACATATTGTGTGTCTGAGCTGCAGTAGTCATACCACAAGAGCGCACAATAAGAGATGTGGCTCTATCTGGCATTATTACAGGATCAAATTTCCAACCACGTAATTATATAGTGGCACCACTGTGAGTGATAACATACTTCTCAGGCCACAATACATACCTGTTAAATGCATCACACAATGGTATGCATCTGGGAGCAGCATCTGTAGATACTTTAGAGTATTTACATCTGGAATAACAGCCAGGAGTCAAAACTATATTACATAGAGTCTGATAGACATAACGTGATTCTTGATGTACATACTTACCCATGTGTGTGTCGAAGTGGCACGCCTGTCTAAACACTAGCACTATTTTACATAGCACATGTCAAGAATATTCCCTAGACTCCTACTCCCTAAGACAAGGTGCATCTTTATACCTACACCTAAGGGACAAGCTTCCTATCAGTCATTACTATCTATCTACATACTTTGAGCTACATACTCATGGATACCTAGCCAATAACTGATTTCCCTCTTTACATAATATGGTACTATAAAGGTATATTAATACCTCATCCAAAGGGATCTCTCAAGAGGAGGATCAGTGATAAGTGGCATATTAGAAGGTATACCTTTCGGTTTACTGAGAGGCTTGATATCTTAGCAATATCAGTAGCTTTAGGTTTTTAAGATTTATTTTAATCATTAATAAAGTTTATATGTTGTATGTTTAGCGCATTCATAGACCAGGATTTAATACCACTCAGGTCTGCGGTGCGCCCTAGTGGGGATCTTTCCGTGTGTCTCTTACACACATATCCCTTTTGTCTAAGCTTCAGAAACGCCACCTGGGCCTGTGAGGACCAGTTCATGTGATCTTCCTGTTTCTTTGTCAGACAACAAAAGACAGGGGTGCCCAATGCTACATCAAATTGACAAAACATATATGGTTATAAGTATAAAGTTTAAATACTTCAATAATAATAATATTTTCTTGGTTATTTAGTTAAACCTTTTAGCCAAACCATCATAAGCCTGCAAAATGTGGTTATAACTTGATGTTGGTGTGCAGGCTTATGACGCTTTGGCCAAAGGGTTTAACTAAATAACCAAGAAATAATATAACTGGGTTGAACTGGACGAGACATGATAAAATATAATTTATTCCTTGAAAAAGGTGAACACACGAGATATACAAATAACAGACAAAATATGGACACTTACTTAAAGGTTAGGACAAGAAAGCCATCAGGATACAGGATGGGCCATTTCTTCCATAATTCAGTTTCAGATGTTGACATCACAGCAATACATGAAGATCATACATGAAGACACGAAAGACATTTGAGTAAGGGCTGACTCTGACTTATATACCATTTCAACCCTTCTCTTGCACTCAAGGCACCGAGCTGTCTAGCAAAAATCTCTTTGAAGGAGATTTTGGCTTCCCTGTAAATGTGAAGACCGACACTTAAAAAACACTCAGCCCCTTTGTTCTTGCCCTTAGCATAAACAATCAGGACAGTTAGCCTTTGATCACCGGGCTATGCTAATTCTTGCAGGATGCTCTTCCTGCCCTATTTAACATAACAGATGGCGTCTGCATTTTTCAGAGCAGATCCAAAACCCCATATACATTTTAATACCTACACATATTAAAATACCCGGTTCTGGTAGGTCCAGCGGGTCCAAACTTTCCAGACCTTAATGCAGGAAGTGGTACACTATAGGGTCCAAATTTCAGCCTGCTACGACCATCAGAACCGGAGTTATACAAATATCACATAAACCGTTTCATATTATATTATAAAAATCTCCGCGTTTCACTAAATCCCCATTGAAAACAACGGGCTCCGCCGCCATTGGCTTCAATGGAGCAACTCCGCCTTTGTAGTCAATGGAGTTTCCCGCCATAGACTTTCAATGGAGGAACCGCCGCCATTGAAGTCTATGAGAAAATCCACAAATTTTTACCTTCATCCATACTCCGTCTGGTTGGTCTGAAGGGGCTGGGAGGGGGCATGCATTAAAGCCGGAACCTTGGCTATATGCCACCCAAATCCCATCCCTCTGGTCATTTCAGAACCAGAGATATGGACTTACACATTTCAACATTTTACACTTAGTCGTTTTCGCCATGCAGCTTTTCCCCATTGGAATCAATGGCCGGCGCCGCCATTGACAATGCATGGCGCCCGCCGCCATTAGATTCAATGGTGCGACCCTCCTTTTCCGCTCGACCCTTTACGGGGGTTCCTCACTCGTACCCGGTGTGGATCGTGTGTGGGGGTTCCTAGGGGTTAGGGACAAAAAGAACTTTATTTCCAGGGGCCCTAGAACCCAAGATTCCCACGCCAATTGTCGTTGAACTTGACCGTAGTGATTAAACTCTTTTAAAAGACATTGTATCCACTTTTGCGGTCTGCGGTTTGGATGGCTGCCAACCTGTTCCTCGAGGCAGGCGTTAAGGAATCTCCATTGAAGTCAATGAGCCCATTGACTTACAATGGGAAACCGCCGCTCCTCCTCTCGGACGCCACCTGCTGGTCGTCGCTGGAAAACAGGTCCAAAACCGCTACTTCTGCCATTAGAAAGCATGGAGGCTCAATGGCGACCTATGGGCGGCTGCAAAATGGAGCCTGAAAAGGTGGGAAAATTACACAAAGGGCTATAATCACTATTTTAACATTAACCCCTTCCCTCCCGCATCAACCCTAGTGTATGTGTGAGTGCAAATACCAGGATAACACAATACATTTACACAGGGGAATAATCATTTGGATATTGAAGCAAGGCAAAACACATTACTGGACCTCAGTCCAGTTAACCCCTTGCTTCCCTGATGAAAGTAGAGGGTGGCCAAATGGGGGTGTAACCCCTTTAATCCCGGGCCAAATCCTCTCTATCATGACAATCGCCTCTTCTCCCTCTACCACTTGCCCTCTTGACTCCATTCCCTCCCATCTTCTAAAACCTCTTGCTCCTACTATAATCCCTACGCTCACACACATTTTTAACTCCTCCCTCTGCTCTGGAACCTTTCCATCCTCCTTCAAACATGCAACAGTCATACCATTACTCAAAAACAGCAAGCTTGACCCTACCTGTCTTTCTAACTATCGACCTGTCTCCCTCCTGCCTTTTGCCTCTAAACTCCTTGAACGTCTTGTATTCTCTTGCTTGCTCCATTTTCTCAACACCTATTCTCTCCTAGACCCTCTACAATCTGGCTTCCACACTGCTCACTCCACGGAAACAGCCCCAACTGGCCCTGATTCCTGCATTTGAACTACGCTGGAAAGGAGGATATCATCTATACCAGACTGCACCTTTACTGCTGTGATGCTGCCTTTACCATTTATATTTGCTGTGACTTCACTTCTTCTCAAATTATGCACTTCTTTCTACCAGCCTCAGTATGTCTCAAACTCTATTCATATATCTCCATCTCTCCTTTCGTCCCCACTTCTCAGTTCACATGAACTCCTTTCTTACCTGCGTCCTCTGACACCACACAGCTATATCCCCTGCACTAAAAAACACCCCTACAAATCCTCCTCACACATCCTCTTTCTATCCATGCTTCTCCTCCTTGCTTCTGGGGATATCTCTCCCAATCCTGTTCCCTGTCTTATTTCTACTTGCGCTCGTCCTCGCCTCCCACATGCAACTTCTACTCCTTCTGGTGTCAACCCCTCCAACCTCATACCCATCCCCTGCCACCCTCCCTCCTCTCTCCCATTCTCCTGTGCTCTTTGGAACGCACGCTCTCTTTCTAACAAGTTCCTCTCTGTACATGACTTCTTTCTCTCTCACTCCCTGCTTCTCTTTGCTATAACTGAGACCTGGCTCACTCAGTCTGACTCTGCTCTGGAAGCTGCCCTCTCCTATGGTGGCCTTTCCTTCTCCCACACTCCGTGCCCTGATGGCAGGGGTGGAGGCGTGGGGCTCCTGCTCTCCTCTGTCTGCCATTACCGAACCCTTCCTATTCCCCCCTCTCTTGCTTTTCCCTCCTTTGAGGCTCACACTGGTTTTCACTAAAAACTTCTCTCTCTCTGATTTCTCCATTTCCCCTTTTCCTCTCTCTGACCATCATCTCATCTCATTCTCTTTATCTCGCTTCTCCCCTTCTCCACCTCCATCTACCCCCCGGTTCTGCAGAAACCGGTGCTCTATTCACTTACCTGACTTTGAGTCCACTTTACGCTTCTCCCTCTCCTCTCTCAGCTCTGCTACAGACCCTGACAACCTGGTCAGAAAGTACAACTCTGTCTTGTCCTCGTCTCTTGATCTACATGCCCCGCTTTCTCTCTGCCACCCTCGCCCTTCTAACCCTAGACCCTGGCTAAATTCCCACACGCGCATGCTGCATTCCTCCACTCGTTCCTCTGAACACCTCTGGAGGAAGTCTCACACTCTCGCAGACTTCCTTCACTACAAATTTATGCTATCCTGTTTCAACTCTGCCCTCTCGCAAGCTAAACAAGCCTACTTTTCTGCACTAATCAACATGCACAAGTCTAACCCACGCCGACTGTTCTCTGTCTTTGATACTCTACTCAAACCACCCTCAGCTGCCTCTCCTTCCTCCATCTCCGCTCAGGACTTTGCTGACTATTTTAAGGAAAAGGTGGAATCCATACGGCAGAACATCCCCTCTGTTTCTTCCCCCCATCCTACACCTCTTCCTAACTCTCCTCCTGCCTTCCTTGACTCTTTTTCCACTGTCTCAGAGGAGGATGTGTCACTGTTGATCGCCTCTTCTCCCTCTACCACTTGCCCTCTTGACCCCATTCCCTCCCATCTCCTAAAATCTCTAGCTCCTACTATAATCCCTACGCTTACACACATTTTTAACTCCTCCCTCTGCTCTGGAACCTTTCCATCCTCCTTCAAACATGCAACAGTCATACCATTACTCAAAAACAGCAAGCTTGACCCTACCTGTCTTTCTAACTATCGACCTGTCTCCCTCCTGCCTTTTGCCTCTAAACTCCTTGAACGTCTTGTATTCTCTCGCTTGCTCCATTTTCTCAACACCTATTCTCTCCTAGACCCTCTACAATCTGGCTTCCGCACTGCTCACTCCACCGAAACAGCCCTCACTAAAATAACTGACGACCTCCATGCTGCCAAAGACAGAGGTCATTACACTCTGCTCATATTACTCGACCTCTCTGCAGCATTTGACACAGTGGACCACCCTCTTCTCCTCCACATTCTCCATACTCTAGGTATTCGGAACAAAGCTCTATCCTGGATCTCATCCTACCTCTCACATCGTACTTTTAGTGTCTCTTCTGCTAACACCTCCTCCTCCTCTATTGATCTCTCTGTGGGGGTACCCCAGGGCTCTGTCCTGGGACCTCTTCTCTTTTCTCTGTACACACTCTCTCTAGGTGACCTAATAACATCTTTTGGGTTTAATTATCACCTCTATGCCGACGACACACAAATATACTTTTCAACACCTGACCTTACACCTGCTGTACAAACCAAAGTTTCTGAATGTCTCTCTGCTATATCATCCTGGATGGCCCTCCGACGCCTTAAACTCAACATGGCTAAAACAGAGCTCCTCATACTTCCTCCCAAACCTGGCCCTACTACCTCCTTCCACATTACTGTTGGAACTACAATCATTCACCCAGTAGCCCAAGCACGCTGCCTAGGGGTCACACTCGACTCCTCTCTCACATTCGCCCCTCACATTCAAAACATTTCTAAAACTTGTCGCTTTTTACTCCGCAATATAATTAAGATACGCCCTTTCCTCTGTTGTTCGACTGCTAAAACTCTGACTCAGGCCCTCATTCTCTCCCGTCTTGATTACTGTAACCTCCTGCTATCTGGCCTTCCTACCTCTCACCTGTCTCCCCTACAATCTATCCTAAATGCTGCTACCAGAATCACTCTACTCTTTCCTAGATCTGTCTCAGCATCTCCCCTCATGAAATCCCTCTCCTGGCTTCCGATCAAATCCCGCATCTCACACTCCATTCTTCTCCTCACTTTTAAAGCTTTACATTCTTCTGCCCCTCCTTACATCTCATCCCTAATTTCTCGGTATGCACCATCCAGACTCTTGCGTTCTTCTCAAGGATATCTTCTTTCTACCCCCTTTGTATCTAAAGCCCTCTCCCGCCTTAAACCTTTTTCACTGACTGCCCCACACCTCTGGAATGCCCTTCCCCTCAGTACCCGACTAGCACCCTCTCTATCCACCTTTAAGACCCACCTTAAGACACACTTGCTTAAAGAAGCATATGAATAGCACTGTGGATATTCTGAACACGATACATAATGCTTGGCCCCCTGCAGACGCACTTACCAGAACTCCCTCCTACTGTCTCTGTACGTTCTCCCTACCTACCAATTAGACTGTAAGCTCCTCGGGGCAGGGACTCCTCTTCCGAAATGTTACTTTTATGTCTAAAGCACTTATTCCCATGATCTGTTATTTATATTATCTGTTATTTATTTGATTACCACATGTATTACTACTGTGAAGCGCTATGTACACTAATGGCACTATATAAATAAAGACATACAATACAATACAATAATATTGCAAAAACCAATCACCCGATTGTTACAAACCTAACACAGATGATGCAAAAGCAGTGAAAGAAAAATGTATTGAACCATCTCAAGAGGCTTGGAAATACTTTAGGAAATAGTGCTGAAGAGCCCTTAGGTGGAGCATTTTTCATCCACTATTTGTGTTTCTGAGACACTAGTAAAACTAAAACTTTTTTAAAGCAACTTAGTGTAATTGACTTCCTTAGAAATACTTAATTACCCTTTAAGTAACAGTCTGACTTATTTCCATCTTGATAAAAATGAATATAAATCACTTCTTCTCAGGAAGACAGAATTCAACCATATGAGCCACTTGTGTTTATATGGTTGACAAATGATGACTTAATGACTTTGTAAACAAAGGAAAAGGCTTACGTGAACTACAGTACGTTGGCAACTTGAAACCAGTCTTATCACCAAAAGACATTAAACGATAGTTTAAAGCATTTGTTTATAGTGGAAATGTTACAAGTGTCAATCAATTACTTATAACTTGTCTGGATGTTTTTAAAGATGTCAATTGTCAACCTATTAAACACATCCCTGTCCTTAGTTTACTTTCGTCCTAAATAGGACTGTCCATTTATTTAATCCAAGACAAAGCAGGCAACACCCTTCTTACAAAACTCCTTTCCCTCACAGCTGTGAAGTATTTATTACTGTATATGCCACAGAAAGTTGGCAAACAAGTCTACTACTGTTATGTTTTTCAAATGAGACAGAAGTGAACAGTTGCTGCAATGTTTAACTGCTCAACAAATTCACTGATACAAAACTAAGAGGCAGTGTACCTTAGAATAGGTGTAATAACCAGCCACCCAGTGCAGATATTTATTTATTTATAAAATATTTTACCAGGAAGTAATACATTGAGAGTTACCTCTCGTTTTCAAGTATGTCCTGGGCATATGAAAAGATATGAAGCTCTGTGCATCTTTGAAACCAGACTGCTACATTACAAAACCTTCAGTTCCCACAGGAGGTTTCATTAAAAAGGTAGTTGTATCCCTTTTCAAAGAAAGCAAATATGTATTTTAGATAACCTTGCCTTGTTCATATTTTTATACTGTAGGATCAATATAACTTGAATATTTAAAAAAAAATACAGTCCAAAGAGCTTTGCCTCAATGATTAATACATGTTTATATATATATTTTTTTTAATCAAAGCATTACTTCTGAGGAAGCCGCAACGATCACCTGTTTGTCATATATATATACATGATGTATAGGTTTCATTTCTTACAAATGTAACATAACACACGTGTTGTCCTGCTCCCTGTTCTTACCTGTGCGGTGTGCAGAGATCCCTCAGGGGAAGGATCAGCGCAGGTGTGGGGACCAGTGAGGAGGAGCAGAAGTAAGAGGGGCAGGCTTCCAGCTGTCATTCTCACAATGCTGAAGTCACAACCACTCACACAAGCTGCGATAGTGCTGATCGGGGCGCAGCCCCTTTTCCGCCGTAACCTTCCAACACCACCCTGCATATTTAGAGTGCCCACTTTGCCACAACCTTGTCCTCATAAAATGCCTTCTCCGAAACGGCTAGCGGTGTCCAGGTGATATCCCAAGTACTAGTCGGTACGGTGGTGACACATTGCGCACCACTGCTGTTGTGATGTCATTAAGCATGCGAACTTCTCTTCTGCATCTGTGACATCACCAAATGTCCGCCTTGTCGCCACCGAAATCCATACTGGCGAACTCAATCATTGTATTACAGAGGCTCCCTTATATTTACCCGAGAATATACTTTTTCTACTTTCTCCCTGAAAAGTGTTCCCTCACGACAATGGAAGTCAGTGGAAAAGATGACAGATCCCTTATTTTCTGCCTAATAGGAGCTTCCACGTGCTGTGCACACCAGAGCTGAGTGCCAGTGACACCAAGTGTCCCCACTGCTGTCCTAATGTCACAAACAGCCAGTGCACCTCAGCACAGAGGTAACCTGTCTTGGCAGGGACATGTGAGATGCAGGCACTCGTTGGCAGGCTGCTTTAGTGCTATCTCCCTGATCCCTGTGTTCCCAGCCCTCATCCTTCACTGATTGCTTTGTGACTCAGGCACCTCCCTAGGCAGGAGGAGTCTCTCTGTGAGCAAGCAGCAGTGCTAATCCCCAGAAGACTGGAAACAGTCACAGGAAACTCACATCCACCTCTTTTAAGTTTGCTACAGTACTTAAATAGTAAATCTTTTTTAAACGCTCAGATAGATGCATTGGGGGAAATTCTTCACATTCCTCAAGTAACACACGAATAGAAACACTCTGATTAACATTTTGCTTTAACAATCTGATACCGATGTTGCATTATATTTTGATAAGGGACCTCCTATTGTTTTCAACAGCCCCACTCATGATCCTAGCTGTAGAACCCTGGACATCAGTTAACTGAAAGTAGCAGCTGAACATGATAGTCAAGGCCATGGTTAGTGATTCTTGGTATTAATGGTGCAATCCATAATCTTTTCTAAACCTTCATCAATCCAGTTCACCTTCCTCAATCCAGTTAATTGGAACATGGAGTGATCTAATAGAGTGCCCTGACATAAGGGGGCTTTTTCAGACATGTAAGGCTGCTCGATGGATTCCTATCACATGAATATGTCCATCTAGCTTTTGATACAAGAGCCCGGTTTATTTGTTTTTTTAAACTTAATTTTTATTGAGTTTCTTTTTTTTTTTTATAAGGAGGGAAGGGGTGAGGGGTACACAAAATAAAATTGGGAGGGGGTGGAAAAAAACGTTTTCTTACACTCAGGTAAGTACAGAGCGCTCACAGGCAGAACATCCGCTGTTAACAGGTAAGCGTAAAAAGAAGGCAATTATCATCAAAGAAAAGAATACAGATTGGGTTATAGCTCATAACTCCTTTGCAAATTGTTATGATAGGAAGGATTCTTATGCCAATAGGTTACAAAACTAGTTTGTTTACTAGCAAAGGTGGAGGATCTGTCGCGCCTCGTCTAAAAATTAACCATGCCTCCCATACCTTCTGAAATTTATGATGGGAGTCGTGCAACATGGAGGTTAATTTTTCCATGAGCATTGTGCCCCAGATTTTGTTTTCGATCTGAATCAGACGGGGAGTTTTTTTCACCCGTCATGAGTTTGCCGATAACATGCGAGTAATTCATTTATCTGTGTATCTGTCTAGGTTCTCAATGGGTTTAAATATTAGAAAAGTTCAAGGGTCCGGTGGGATGTTGCCATCTATAGTTAATCAGATCTTTTACTTTTTCCCAAAGGGTGCTGACCTTGGGGCACGACCACCAGTTGTGGAGAAAAGGGCCTCCACCTTCGCACTCCCTCCAACAATCTGGAGAGTTGTGCTGGGAAATTCCATGCAATCTACGTGGGGTGTAGTGCCATCAATGCAGGACTTTGATATTAGTCTACAGGATTTGATGGCAGAGCAAATGGATAACTTAGAAGTTTTCTCAAAGATATCTCCAAGAGACAATTATTAATTGAAAAATTCAGGGCCGGCCTTAGGGCAAGGCGGTGGCCTTGGGCCCCACGCCTTCTGGAGACCCCACTTCCTCCTCCTGTTGGCGCCGGGATCCAAATTCCACCCGACAGGAGAGGAGAGAGCTGGGGAGTTCCCGAACTGGTGTAGATCACACCGCTGCTCAGCCCAAGGTAGTTAGAGGGGAGGGAGTTTGTAGCTGGTGGAGGGGGGATGTCACGCTGTGCACCACAAACTAGACGAGACCCTCGGTACTGAGGTGGGAATAGAGAAAACACCACAGATAGGCACGGGGATCCGGTCTGGAGTGTGCGTAGTTGAACTCGCCGGGTCAGGAGCAGAGAGAGTAGAGTCGTCGTAATACTTGCCAAGGTGAGGGTAGGAGAAGTCCGGAACGTTGGAGGTACTAGTCGCTGGGGTCGGTGCAGGAGAAGGTAGAATGGTCGAGGTCCGAGAGCCGAGTTCAGGTTAGGAGAGTTGCGGAGGGTCGAGGATAGCCAAGGTCGGGGTTCCAGAGAAGCGTTGGTCCAAAAGCAAGCCAAGGTCGGTACATGGGAGATCAAGCAAGACAAGGCAGGATATCTAGGAGACAAGAGAGGTAAGCACAGGAACAGGAAGCTTATGCTCAGCCGATGTGCCAGTGGCACTGCTGAGCCTAAATAGGGGAGAGGGTCCAATCCGAGAAGGAGGCGGGACCGAGAAGTGTCAGTGCGGAGCCTATCATAGGCTAAGGTAAGGAAGCCAGGTGAGGAAGCTGAGGGCAATCAGTGCCTGTTGCCACGGAGCTCGGGTGCGTGGCGTGTGCGCCGCGCACAGAGAGTGTGTGCCGTGATCCAGAGGCGGGAACTCCAGCTGCGACCCTAGCCCTCGTGCGCCCGCGTGAGGATGCCGTCTGGCGCGAGGAGGAGCCATGTGCATGCGCTGAGGAAGCGGGAGTGCGCATGAGTCCAGGACCCTCTCAGCGGCCGTCGGAGCAGGTAGGGGAACAGTGCGCCTGCGAGGTGCGGTGTGCGGCACCTGGCTCCTGACAGTACCCCCCCCCTTCAGGAGCGACCTCCGGGTGACTCCGGTAAGGTATGAGGGGAAACCTCTGGTGGAACCTTTTGAGGAGAACAGGAGCATGGATGTGATGGTGAGGGATCCAAGATCGTTCCTCGGGTCCGTATCCCTTTCAGTGCACCAGGTATTGTAGAGTTCTTCTAGAAATTCTTGAATCAAGAATGGACTGAATCTCATATTCTTGTTGACTGTGTACGAGTCGCGGGGGTGGAGCAGAGGAAGAAGGATCTGGGAAACAGGTACTCTGGAATGCAGGTTTAAGGAGAGATACGTGGAAGACAGAAGGAATCTTCATAGCGGGTGGGAGTTGTAGGCGGAAAGCTACCGGGTTGATCTTTTCCAGAATGGGGTAAGGCCCCAGGTATCTGGGTGCTAACTTGAGTAGGCACTTTGAGTCGGATATTCTTAGATGAAAGCCATACCCTGTCCCCCGGTTTAAACTCAGGAGTCCCACGGCGGTGCCGATCGGCTTGGGTTTTCTGTCTAGAGATGGCCGTCTGAAGGTTCTCCTGGATTCCTCTCCAAGATCTTTGTAAGGACAAAATCCGTTCATCTGCAGCTGGAACATCGGAGGGTGAGGTGTCGATGGGGAGTCGGGATGGATGAAAACCAAAGTTGATGAAAAAAGCTGAATTTTGAGTGGATTCATTCCGTAGGGAATTGTGGGCGAATTCAGCCCAGGGGAGAAGGTCCATCCAATCATCTTGTGTATCCGAAACAAAACAGTGTAAGTACTGCTCCAGCATCTGGTTGGTTCTCTCTGTCTGCCCGTTAGTCTGTGGGTGATACCCGGTGGAAAAATGAAGAGAGATGCCTAGTCTTTGGGAAAAAGCACGCCAGAATTTGGAAATAAATTGGGAACCCCGATGGGACACGATGGTCAATGGAACTCCATGAAGGCAAAAGACCTCTTGGACAAAAATATCAGCAAGGGAAGAAGAGTTCGGTAAGCCTTTGAGAGGAACGAAATGAGTCTGCTTGGAAAAACGGTCGATGATCACAAGAATGGCATTCATACCCTTGGACACAGGTAATTCCACAATAAAGTCCATGGCCAAGTGGTTCCATGGGCGATCGGGGTCAGGAAGAGGGTGTAGAAATCCTTGGGGTTTGTTACGGGGCGTCTTGTTGCGGGAGCAAGTCAGACATACTTTGAACAATTCTTTTACATCTGAATTAATTCTTGGCCACCAGAAGGTTCGAGTGATAAGGTTGGAAGTTCTCTTGGCCCCTGGGTGTCCAGCGGATCTAGCAGAGTGACCGCATTCCAGAATCCTTTTGCGGAAGTGAGGTGCAGCGAAGAGACGACCGTCAGGAACCTCTAGACCCTCCGGGATGTTGGCTTTATCTGCGAGGATTTTGTCCAGCACGTCAAAGGTGTTAGCAGCAAGAATGTATTTAGCTGGAAGGATGGTCTCCAATTTAACCTCTGGCTTATCCTCGACAATGAACTGGTGGGAAAGTGCATCGGCCTTCAGATTTTTTGATCCTGGTATAAACTAAATTATATAATTAAAGCGGGGGAAAAAAGTGACCACCTGGCTTGATGAGCTCCTAGACGCTGGGCAGTCTCAATATGAAGAAGGTTTTTATGATCTGAAAGGATGGTAATAGGGGTCTCCGTACCCTCAAGCAAGTGTCTCCACTCCTCCAGAGCGAGCTTGATGGCTAGTAACTCACGGTTACCGACGTCATAGTTCTGTTGGGCTGTGGAAACATTTTTAGAAAAAAATGCGCAGAGGTGAAGTCTGGCCTGGGGAGACTTTCTCTGGGATAAGATGGCTCCAGCTCCAATGTCCGAGACGTCCACTTCAAGGTAAATGGGAGACTGGTGTCTGGATGAGTCAGGATGGGTGCCGAGACGAAGGCCTCCTTAAGGCGTTTGAAGGATCGAGTGGCTGTAGAAGGCCAAGAGGTAGTATCTGCCCCCTTTTTCGTAGGGCAACAATGGGAGCGACAATGGACGAGAAGTTCCTGATAAATCTCCTCCTTGAGAGAGGAAGGAATGGGCCAATCCAAGACCGCTTTGAGTTTGGCGGGGTCCATGGAGAAACCAGCGTCCGAGACAATGTAACCCAGAAATGATGTAGAAGTTCGGTGAAATTGGCATTTTCCCAATTTGGCATACAAGTGGTTCTCGCTGAGGCATACTAGTGCCTGCTTGACATGGCTGATGTGCTCCGGGAGTGATTTGTTTAAAAAAAAGATTAGAATATCGTCGAGATATACAATCAGGAAGTGATTGAGAAGGTCTCTGAAAATCTCGTTTACAAAACCTTGAAAAACCGCTGGAGCATTGCAGAGGCCGAACGGCATGACCAAGTACTCATAGTGGCCGTCTCGCGTGTTGAATGCCGTTTTCCATTCGTCGCCCTGCAAGATCCTCACCAAGTTATAGACGCCCTGAAGATCTAGTTTGGTGAATATTGTTGCTCCCTGTAGGCGGTCAAAAAGTTCAGAGATTAATGGTAGGGGATACCGATACTTGAGGGTAATTTTGTTCAAGCCTCTATAGTCGATGCAAGGGCGGAGGGTGCCATCCTTTTTTTTTACAAAAAAGAATCCCGCACCGGCAGGGGAAGAAGACTTGCGAATGAACCCCTTTTTTAGATTCTCCTGTATGTAGTCAGACATGGCTCTGGTCTCCGGGAGTGAAAGTGGATAGGATCTCCCTCCTGGAAGAGTGGAACCGGGCAGAAGGTCGATAGGACAATCGAAGGATCAGTGTGGGGGTAATGCTTCGGATTTGGCTTTGTCAAAGACGTCACGGAAATTCAGGTAGACCTCAGGTAAGGAGGGCTGCTCCACTATGGGTGTCGTCAGACTGCAAACTTGTTGCACAGAGGGAGCACAGGATGTGGTACACTGGGTGTTCCAAGTGATGGGCCTCTCATCGGTCCATTTGATGAGAGGATTATGGCGTTGAAGCCACGGAAGCCCCAGGATAACTTTTACCGAAGGCGAGTGGATGACGTCGAGTGAAATCCTCTCCATGTGGGTCCCGTCAATTGAGAGAGACAGTTCAATGGTCTGAAGGACAATAAAGGCTGGTTGGAGTGGCCTTCCTCTTGATGAGGGGAATGTTGTTCTTCTGGGCGAATCCTTGGTCTATAAAGTTGCCTCCGGATCCGGAGTTGATGAAGGCCACGGCTAGAATGCAAAAAGTCCCGGTACTAAGAGAAACGGGAATCAGGATCCTACTAGAGAGGATCTTTTATTTTTTATTGGGGAAGCGAGAGAGTGTTCCCAATGAGACTCCCCTGGGACTCATTGGGAGCTGGCATTTCCCGACTTCAGGGGACAGCGAATGGCCTGGAGTCCGGGGTTGCCACAGTAGAGGCAGAGACCGGCGGAGAGGCGGCGCTGTTTCTCGGCAGGAGATAGCTTATTCCCTCCTAGTTGCATAGGTTCCGGAGCATCAAAGGTAAGGGGTTCCGGAGAGGAGAGATGGAAAGCGTGAGGTCTGGTAGGAGGCTGTCGGTGATGTGAACGTTCTGCTCTTCGCTCCTGGAGGTGCTGATCCACACGAATGCAAAGCGCAATGAGCTCCTCCAACTCGGACGGTCGTTCTTGAACAGCAAGTTCATCCTTGAGCGAATCCGAAAGGCCTTGCCAAAAGGCGGAGGACAGAGCCTCGTTATTCCAGCCCATCTCAGAAGCAATGGTGCGAAATTCCAGGGTGTACCTGGCCACTGGGCGGCTCCCTTGGGTGATGTGAAAGAGGGAAGAGGCAGCCATCACTCTACGCCCAGGGGTGTCGAAGACACAACGAAATTCCTTGGCGAATCGTCCGATATTCTGTGTGAGGTCGGTCCTCTGCTCCCAGATGGGGAAGCCCACGCCAAGGCATCACCTGTGAGAAGGGAGACAATGTAGGCTATTTTGGATATTGCAGAAGGGAAGCGTGCAGGTGTCATCTCGAATTGGATGAAGCATTGGTTTAAGAACCCGCGACATTCCAAGGGGTCTCCTGAATATCGGTTGGGTGCCGGGAGTCGGGGTTCAGAAGACGAAGCTGCTACTGGTGGTTCAGTGGGAGGAATCAAGGTAGTGGGAGTGGAAATGTTTTGCACCTGTACCGTAAGGGATCTAACATCCTGCTGTAGTGAATCCATGCGGCGGCTGGACTGATACAAAAATGTCTCTAATTTAGAAAACATGGTGGCATATGACGCCAAGATGTTTCCCACCTCAGAGGGGTCTATGTCTGTGGGGCTGAGCATACTGTCATGCTGTGCCCACCACAAACTAGACGAGACCCTCGGTACTGAGGTGGTAATAGAGAAAACACCACCGACAGGCACGGGGATCCGGTCTGGAGTGTGCGTAGTTGAACTCGCCGGGTCAGGAGCAGAGAGAGCAGAGTCGTCGTAATACTTGCCAAGGTGAGGGTAGGAGAAGTCCGGAACGTTGGAGGTACTAGTCGCTGGGGTCGGTGCAGGAGAAAGTAGAATGGTACAGGTCCGAGAGCCGAGTTCAGGTTAGGAGACGTGCGGAGGGTAGAGGATAGCCAAGGTCGGGGTTCCAGAGAAGCGGTGGTCCAAAAGCAAGCCAAGGTCGGTACATGGGAGATCAAGCAAGACAAGGCAGGATATCTAGGAGACAAGAGAGGTAAGCACAGGAACAGGAAGCTTATGCTCAGCCGATGTGCCAGTGGCACTGCTGAGACTAAATAGGTGAGACGGTCCAATCCGAGAAGGAGGCGGAACCGAGGAGTGTCAGTGTGGAGCCTCATAGGCTAAGGTAAGGAAGTCAGGTGAGGAAGCTGAGGACAATTAGTGCCTGTTGCCACGGACCTCGGGTGCGTCACGCGCATGCGACTCACACAGAGAGTGTGCGCTGTGATCCGGAGGCGGGAACTCCAGTTGCGACCCTAGCCTGCGTGCGCCCGCGTGAGGACGCCGTCCGGCGCGAGGAGCTGTGCGCATGCGCGGAGGAAGCGGGAGTGCGCGTGAGACCGCGCGAGTCCAGGACCCTCTCAGCAGCCCTCTGAGCAGGTAGGGGAGCAGTGCGCCTGTGCGTGGCGGTGCGCGGCACCTGGTTCCTGAGAGGGGAGGTGCGTGTGAAGGTGTATATAGCTGGGGGAGGTCTTGCCTTATGCAGATCGGGCTTCTGCATCATCGCGTTATCATGACAACGCACCATCATTACGCCGTGATGTCGTTATGCTGCAGGTTTGGTGTATTAAATATTTGTTTCTTAATCTGTAACATCTGAAGTTACCATGGTAACCAGAGACTGCACTGGGCTTTGGAGAGACCAACATTTTGACCTACCTGACATAATTTGACTGCTCATAGTTCTTGAACAAAGTATCATATTGAAAAAATAAAACCACCCGCTGAAAGGGCAAGAGGAGATTTTGTTAAGTTAATAGAAACACATATGCAAAATACGCACACAAAAAAAATGGGACGGTGATCACTGCTGCTTTGACACCAGTTCAGACTTTTGCAACATCCGTCCAATATTTCACAACGTGTAGTGTATAAACATTTTAGGATAATGAAAGTGATTCATGTTACCAGTTTGGTCTTCATCAGCAAAGACTATCCTAATGTTAGTCTTGCTGGTGACAGAAACGTTAATACCGTATGATCATTTATTTAGATACAGCAGAACTTTTAAGGTATATTACTAACAATGCTTTCAAATGTTAATTTTCACAATAAGAATGCAGTTTTAATAACCACAAGAAGAATGTATGTTCCGGTATTGCTATTATTTGGATGCATTCATTCCCCCAGGAGTACAGCTCACTGCTCCATGATGGCAACAGTACAACTTACCCAAAGCTGATAACTATCTACACTCAATTCATTTGGTGTGCAGTAGTATCTCTTATTACACTACCACTAATAGCTAAACATCTTATACACAGCCAATGAAAGAGAACCAAGATCCATGTCCATCACTGTGTACATTTTATGGATCTGGGATTTTCGATGTTTTCTGAAAAATCAATTGGAGAACAAGGAATACAAATGAATGACCCAGAAGCCTGACACCTCCAAGGTTACATTAGAACAGGGCTTGCCCAACTCTAGTCCTTAAGAGCTAATAACAGGCCAGGTTTTTGGGATATCCCTGCTTCAGCATAGTCATTCTCACTGAGCCGCTGATTGAGCCACCTGTGCTGAAGCAGAGATAGCCTTAAAACCTGACATGTTGGTGGCCCGTGAGGGCTGCAGGTGGCCACACCTGCATTAGAAACTTCTTGTAGAGAGGTTGTAATACTGACTTAGTAGTATTTTGTCCCAAGGGAATATTGACTCATACACAAACAAATCCAGCTCTGTCTGGGTTATAAAGCAATTATGACATCACAATTCTTTTGTGTGTTCTTGATGATGCATCATATTAGTCATGAGTATGGAACTGTTACTGACACATCTGTGGGTGGTTCCAGAAAACATAATTTGGGAGTGCTAAGTGATAGGGAAAAACACATTCATGTATGTTTTTTTTTTTTTACATTGTTTATTTCAATATAAATGACCATAATATTTGAAGGCAGAAGAACTGGGCAAAATTCTGGATTGGCGGTTGGTACACTCCACCTCGTAATACTGCTAAATGATCACAATCCAAACTCTTTTTTACACTCTGTCCATCATCAGATCATGTGACATTGGAACAGAATTCTACTGTGTATTTGATTTCTATCTACTTTGTGGGTGTAAAGAGCTGAGGGCCAGTTTCATGGCGGTTCCATTGGTGCAGGCGCACCGAGTCCCGCACTCACACAGGCCCTGCGCTCTTCCCCACACCATGTAAACTGATTGCCAGGGGAGAGTGCGGACTCTCTGTTACTGTCTCTACCTATTATCCGACATCTCCTCCTGCATCTTCTGACAGCGACGACGCCTCGTCATGACAACGCAGCATGAATTGGTGATGCGTTGCCAGGACAACGCGACGCTGTGACGACACAACGTCAGGAGGAGATGCCAGAGAGAAGATAAGAAGCCCCGCAATCTCCTCCGGCAGTGAGCCATGGCAAATTAGAAGCTGGCCTTGAAAGAGCCACATCAATAATATATAAATACTGAGATGTAGTCCATTGTAGCCTATAGCCCAGGCACAACTATACAAAGTTAATGGTCTAGCATTTGTTATGTGGAAATGGTTGCATCAATAAAGGCGTGTATCCTCTTTTACTGACAGTGGTTTGAATAAAATAAAAAAAATTGAAAGCAGTGATTCTGGCTGTTTTTTTTATGCCCTTTTTGTTTGTTTTTTAAAGGATGGGAGCAAGGGGAACCCTGGAGCTGAACTGTGCCGTTAGCTCAAAGACGTCCCTGCTTCCCGGGATACTTTCCGGCAATGCTATCAGCGTTCAGTCCCCTTCAGGGCACACAAAATGGTGGTCTAAATCTCCTGCATCACGCAGACCAAAAGGAAGCCTTCCCGTCATCCACTGTGGCCTCCTATTGGTCCGTGTAAAGAGGAATTGAAAGAAAAATAGCAAATGTATAGTTACCTTTACATATGTCAGGTACCTGGGGGTTGGGGGTGGCGGGTGGAGCTGAAAAAAACACAGTTAAACGCTGGGGTTCCTATTCTTTAAAGAAAAAAGTCGGGTCAAATAGGGAGGATTGGTGCTTTAATCTCGCTAATTATTATTGTACAAAATGGAGAAAGTAACAGAGCACTACTCACGGACACCAGCAGTTGGAAAAAATGAGGAAAGTGCATATTCCATTAAAATAATTATTTATTGGCTGTCTGAAAATAAACGAAGGTGTCGCCCCACCAACGCGTTTCACGCCGAAGCGCTTTATCAAGGTATTACCAAGTGAGTAGTGCTCTGTTACTTTGTCCATTTTGTCTTCACAACCACAACGGAAGCACACCGAGAACCTTTGGCGCCAGGGATATTTGTGTGGACGCTGCACTATACAAGTGAGTCCATGTGGCTAGTGATTTCCCAGTCAGCGGATGGACTTTAGGTATGAATTGAGTGATCAAATTTGCTACTGTTTATATGCATTACCTTCACACTTACAAATTGGAAGGTTACCAAATTAGTATGCTATACTTTCTAAAGTCTATCACTATTTTGCCATTCAATTCCAAGGTTTGCCATACGGGAACATCATTTTCAAACATATTTAGTGTGTCTGTTTAAGTGCACCTTCTGTCTGTGTTACTCTGTAGTGCGAGAGACAAAGGCAAAAGGCAAAACGTTAGTATTGCTGTCAGCTTCTTATTACCTCAAATTTCTGAATGGAACTCCAGATAAAAAGAGATGACATCCCAAAATGTTTCTGCATTTCATGCCGTGATCTAGTTGTATGATGTGCTGAGTACCTGTTATTTTTCAATACATTTTTTGTCAGAGGAAACTTCATTTTTGTATTTCCCTACTAGTAAGAACAGAGGAGGCTCCTCGCCGTACAGTCCCAAGCATCCACTTTTGCAGACCAAGGATTTCTAAGTTACATACCCACATAGCAAATGCAGAGATAAGAACAGGAGTTTGGGCCCTGCCTTTGAAATATCTTGGATGAAAACAACCATATGGGTTTACCTCCATGCTGGATTCTTATTTATGTTATCTGCATTTGTCTCTGCTGCCATCAACTGGTACATTTGTGAAATATAAATAAAAAAAATCCCCAGGTATATCTCTCTATATGCTTCTGATGAAAACTAGTGTCTTAGAGATTTTACAAGCCTTCAGCTTAACAAGGTTTCATTCTTTTTGGTTAAATCAAATACAATAATGTATAGGCTATATATAGCTGCGTACCCACGGTCACATTTTGTTTTTAAAACTATGTTTGAAGCAGGGGGTCTACAGAGCTGAACAGGCTTGATCTCAGCTCAAGTGATCCCCAAGATGCTTACATCGGAAAGCGGAGGGCACCCAGTATGGCGGTTTAAAGGTCCTGCGTGCCAATAGGAAGCCACAACGCCATCCCTTAACGTCTTATTAGCGGGACCTTTTGTCACGGGAGACCAGGTACTTACACATTTATAACCGGGATCATATCACTGAGCAAAGCCAAGTAAAATAAATTGTAATTTATTCCGTAGAAACAGGCAAACACACATTGAATAACAATAGGCAGAAGAAGATACACTTACTGGGGGTCTGGGGTTGACAAACTGACTTTCCTATTTTAATCTCCGCAAGGCGTCTCTGGGTCCGGTCCGACCCATTCTTGCCTTTATGGCAAATTGGACTTCTGGCCCTTGGAGAGTCACATAAGCAGATGTTACCTTACTAGTGGGTTTGGCGCAATAACCAGGTGTAACAGGGCCTTAACCCCTGTCTAGAAAGGCTTCAATTGAAAATCCTTTGTTGGTCTGAGGAATAAAGCAGGGAGCTGGTTATTTGCAACTAGAGACAATTAACCAGTCTCCACCTGGCTCATTAGACAGGTAGAAAAACCTCCTGCTGGACCTGCAGGAGATCTCTTGAGCACAGAGGGACTGTGTTGCCAGAAGGAGACTCACAGAAATTTTTTCTTGAACATAGATGGACTGTGTTGCCTGCAAAACACCAGGAACCAGTCCTCTATTCCAGGGCACAGCGGAATCCTGGAACCCACATGAGGGTGGCCCCCCAACAGACAACAACCCAGACCCACAGGCTGACATAAAGGGCCCCCTGCTTATAGGTACCTCTTTGGACTTTTGGGTCATAGGTTGGAAAGATGCTTATCCTCCCAGCCCTGCAAAGAGTGACTGGGAAAGTGAGTTAGCCCTTACAAAGGGATAGGACGTTTATTTATTTTTGTGTTTCCTTAAACTGTGTTGTTTAAAGTGTTGGGCTGAATAAAGCCATGGTTTAATTTCACCTAATCTGTCTCCCTGGTTGTACCTCTGCACGTCTCTTACACAAGGGTAGCTTGCAAGGCCTCCCATGCAGTGGTTATCCTGACCTGGAGATTCATCTCCTGTTGCTACCTCTTGCCCCCCGCCACACATGTTTGTGGTCGGGGGTAATGTGGTAGAATACCGCGACACATTCAGCCTTGAGTCCCTCGTGGAACCCAGGCCTTTTTTTTGGTTAAAATTTTGGTTCACTGTTTGTCAGGGTTTTTTATTTCTTCCCCTCTGTCCTTCCCTTTGTGTCCCATTTACCTCTGAAATTCAAAAGAAACTATTAGCCCACAAACGAATTACAGTTCTCTATTCAGATGCAAAACACAACCAGTAGGTTCTGATACTTAAGATATCAACATGAAAGGTTTAAATAGTCCCCATAAGAGACGAATAACTGTGTCTAACTATAAAAAGGAGAGGAGCCATATTATTGTTTTACAAGAAACACACTATGAAAAGCAACACGAACCTTCCTTTTTTTCATAAACAGTACTCCTATCTAGCCTCCACGCCAGTCAAGAAAAGGGGAGTTGCAGTTTTATTCAATAATAAGTGGATCCAGGTAATGGTAAAAAAGCGGGGCACAGCAGGCAAAAGATTGGAGCTACAGTACAAAAAAAATCAATTAAGAACAACTTTATTAGAGTGGTGACAACTTGGGATAGAGCAGGGTGGGTCACACTGCCCTATCCCATGCTGTCACCACTGTAATAAAGTTGTTTTAAATTGATTTTTTTGTACTGTAGCCCCAATCTTTTGCCTACTGTGCTCCGCTTTTTTACCATTACCTGGATCTACTGTCTATCACCATGAGCTGGAGGCACGCACTGGAAATGGACCACACCAAACTATGAGTACTGTCCCTTATAGTTGCCAAGAGACTTTGGGAAGAATATTTACAGACCTATTGTATTTTGTGTTGATGGGCTGGTATATCCATACAGGAGGAGAACAAGCCATAGCTGTTTTTCAAACAGACATTGGCTCTATTATTCTCCTCTTGACTTCACATATATACTCCCTTGTTTTGAGCCTATACGAGTCAATAGTTTATAGTTAACACTTACAGGTGTATCAATTGTTCATCTTCAAGCAAGTTTAACAAGCAAAACTGTGTATATATATATATATATATATATATATATATATATATATATATATATATATATATATACAGTTGTGTGAAAAAGCAAGTACACCCGCTTTGAATTCTATGGTTTTACACATCAGGACATAATAACAATCATCTGTTCCTTAGCAGGTCTTAAAATTAGGTAAATACAACCTCAGATGAACAACAACACATGATATATTACACCGTGTCATGATTTATTTAACAAAAATAAAGCCAAAATGGATTTATATATATATATATATATATATATATATATATATATATATATATATATATATATATATATATATATATATATATATATATATATATATATATATATATATATAGTGTGTGTGTTGTAAAATTATCTTTGACCCTGAAGCACTGATATTTGGAACTTTGTTTCTGCTCTCCTTATTCAATAATAATGTGCCTTTGCAGAAAGATCGGATAATCAGCGAGCTAATATATATTTATAGTGGGGTCTTTAAATAATATTTCTATCACTTTTTTCGAAAGGGTCACCGCAACCCTCGTGGCAGTCCAGTGAGGACTCATACCAGGGGGAGACTTAATACAGTATTAAACACTTAACTAGATAGGTCAGGGGACACGAAGAGGCAGAGACCTGTGGACCCCCGTAACTCCAGAACTCTGAAAGTGGGCATGAAAGAATTAGGAATAATAGATATGTGGAGGGCCTTACACCTGCAATTTTCCCGAATAGATCTCTTTCTAATAGATGCTGTCCTGTCTTCCCAAGTTTCTCTAGCCAATATCCACACGATCACGTAGTCAGATCCCGCAATGATAAATATTTTAGTTGAAATCCTTTTGAAGCTTCCCCATGAACGACACTGAGGATAAAACGATTCCCTTCTCTATGTTAAAGACAAAAGTAGGATGTGAACTGGTACACTATTTAGCGGAGAACTGCACCCCTGAGGCTCGGCTCCCCAACCAATTATCTATGAGGGGGTCTCCTCATCAAGATATCCTCTTTTAGAAAGAGACCTACTATAGACTGCAGGAAATAGCGGAATTATCAGTACATTTAAATCAAGCTGACACGCACAATAAAACCTCGTTATCACCAGCAAGCATTGCCAAAATTATACAAATTAGGGCTGAATTAAACCTTTGTCTACACCGAGAAAGCTATGCGATGGACCTCTCAAAGATATTATGTGGGACAAAAAAGCCCATGGGATGTTAAGCAAGGAAGCTTAGGAACCTACAGTTAATATTATTCATGTGATCCACCTCTAATTTTTTTTCTCTAGAAAAGGGGTGCGCACGATTTTTTTAAGGGGTGTTGCGGAGCAGAGAGGCAACAGCAGAGGAGGGAGAGGACCGTGGCAGAGGACGGTGGCGGGAGAATTGGACGAAGGGCCGCCAGAGTGCAGCAGAGGAGTTGGATGGTTGGAGCGAAGCAGGGCGGCAGAGGTCGGCCGGGGAGGAGCGCACCCCAGCTGTCCGTCCCAGAAGTCTTTACTGACTTCTGGTGTCTGCTGCTGCTACAGCGCAGCTCCTCCCGGCCGCCCTGCTTCATTCACGCCGTCCAACTCCTCTGCCGCCATGCTCCACTCTGGCGGCCCTCCTCTTCCACTGCCCTACTCCACTCCCGCAGTCCTCCTCCTCTCATGGTCCTCCTCCACCGAAGCCAGGTAGGCACTGTTAAGTGGATGAGAGAAGGAATAGGAGGGGGAGGGGATGAGGTCGGAGGTGAGGGAGGAGGAGGGGGTGAGAGAACAAAATTGCAGTCAGTATTATATTATAGTACTGCACTGATAAAAAAACAACAAAAAAAACCATATAAAATGAAAGCAAGTAAAATGGGAGAAAATGCGCTAAGGTAGCAGCACCCTTGTAATAAACCACTCTAAACATATCCCTTCTGATGGAGATCTAGTAGTTACTCTGGATGTGTGAGGAACAGATAGGAGGGGATGTGAGGTGTGGCAATGAATTGGGAAGACAGTGGGGTAGAGGGGATGTTAATAAAAAGCCTCCTGCCTCACCAAACAATATCAATACGTATACCTATGTGTACTTACGCACAATACTAAGCCATGTATCACATACAAATTACAGTGCTTAATGACATGAACCACTAAGTTAATAGATATGCTTCCCCCTGGTTCAGAAGCAGGCTGGGGACAAAACTCCAAACCATAGGGATCTAGAACAGAACTTAAGTGTTGTATAAAATGTATGTTTTGCTGTTTAAAAATGTTGAAATATGCAAGTATTTTTACATATTTGTATTCACATTTATATTGTACACCGATTTTATAAAGTTTTTTTCCCCATGTGATTTAGATTACATCAGGCAGGGAGGCCCAACTATTATTATGGATGAAAAGGGGGACTCAACGTAAAAAGTTTGCTCACCCCTGCGTCTAAACCATGACCTCACATTGATCTAGAGACGTTCCACTCATACTTCTACACCCTTTATGATGATAGGAAAGTCGACAGGTGTAAGGTTACGCATTCACATATAGTCTCCCTTGAAGGAGACCCACCTTCCCAGATTAACAACCTATTAAGATCCTACAAACTGTACGAGTTAAAAGCCAATATTACTTATGACTATGGATATCAAACTGTTTGCTAAAATATCTGTAAGTAGCCGAAATGATTCATTTTGATCAGGTCAGATTCCTCCCTTTGACTCTGGATAATATCAGTACAGTTGACCTTATCCATATGGCTAGAGCCGTCTAAGAGCCAAGCAATGCTGTTATCTTTAGACACAGAAGGCCTTTGATAGGCTAGACTGGAGATATCTGTTCCATGTGTTGGCGACGATAGGCCTATCAGAATATAGTTACATAGTAAATGAGGTTGCAAAAAAGACAGACGTCCATCAAGTTCAACCGATGCTAAATTTAGACGACAGATACTTATCCTATATTTGTATTTACAGTATATTGATCCAGAGGAAGGCAACCAGAAAACCCCAGTGAAATATCATCTAATTATCTCTCATAAGGGGAAACATACATTTCTTCCTGACTACAAATATTGGCAATCAGTTTACTCCCTGGATCAACATCCTTCCCATGTTTACTTATTTGGTATATCCCTGTATACATTTCCTTTCTAAAAAGATGTCTAACTTTTTTTTAATATATCTATTGTATCTGCCATCACAGTCTCCATGTGTAATAAATTCCACATTTTAACTGCCCTTACTGTAAAGAACCCTTTCCTTATTGCTGGTGAAATCTCCATTTTTCAAATCTTAAGGGATGTCTTTTGTACTGCTCTTGGGATGAATAGTTCTTTTGAAAGGTCCTTGTATTGTCCCCGAATATATTTGTATATATACGATAGTCATCATATCCCCTCTTAGACACCCACTTTCCAATCTAAACAAATCTAATTTAGTTAGCCTATCATAAATCAGATTTTCCATCCCCTTTATTAATTTGGTGGCTCTTCTCTGCACAGATTTTTTATAAGGATCTTTATTCCCCAAAAAGTATTTCTTTCCAAAATAAGAAAACATTTTGGAGTAAAATCTTGCCCCCAAAAATCTGATCAAGCACGCGCAGATTTGAACAATCCAATCCAGGAAACTGAGGTTCGAAAGACAACCAATGCCTTAAAATGTTTAAAAGCTCCAGAGCAAGAGGGTTTTGCAGGTGAATTCTACAAGACAGTGGGCGAGAATGTAGTACACCCTTTAACGAGACTATTTAACCATTTATTAAATGGTTACAAATGCCCATAGTAGCTTCACGCAGGCAGCTATCAAAGTAATTCACAAGGCGGGCAGAATCCCAGACGATGTGGCCTCATATAGACCAATCTCATTACTAAATATTGATTATAAATTATATGCAAAAGTTCTGGCTGAAAGTTTAAAGGTCCATTTACCATCTGTAATATCCCCAGACCAAACGGGGTTCATATGGGGCAGAAACACGACTTCAAATATTAGGAAAGTGCTAGCTGTGATCCAACAGGTACAGAATATCATGACTTTAGAGTCCCCATGCCTTTGATATGGTAGTGTGGGATCATTTATATACTGCGACACAGAAATTTGGGATTGTGGGTTACATAGTTACATAGTAACTATGTTACATAGTTACATAGTAGATGAGGTTGAAAAAAGACTTCCGTCCATCAAATTCAACCTATGCTAAATTTAGACAACAGATACTTTATCCTATATCTATACTTATTGATCCAGAGGAAGGCAAACAAAAAACCCCATTAAGGGGAAAAATTAATTCCTTCCTGACTCCAATAATTGGCAATCGGATTAATCCCTGGATCAACATCCTTCCTATGTATACTTATTTGGTATATCCCTGTATACCTTTCCCCATCTAAAAAGATGTCCAACCTTTTTTTGAACAAATCTATTGTATCTGCCATCACAGTCTCCATGGGTAATGAATTCCACATTTTAACTGCCCTTACTGTAAAGAACCCTTTCCTTTGTTGCTGGTGAAATTTCCTTTCCTGCAATCTTAAGGGATGGCCCCGAGTCCTTTGTACTGTCCGTGGGATGAATAGTTCTTTTGAAAGCTCCTTGTATTGTCCCTGAATATATTTGTATATAGTTATCATATCCCCTCTTAGACACCTCTTTCTAATGTAAATAAATCTAATTTAGCTAGCCTCTCCTCATAAGTTAGAATGTCCATCCCCTTTATTAATTTGGTGGCTCTTCTCTGCACTCTGTCTAGTTCCATAATGTCTTTTCTTAGGATTGGTGCCCAAAATTGTACTCCATATTCAAGGTGTGGTCTTACTAATGCTTTGTAAAGGGGCATAATTATGTTTACTTCCCTTCCATCCATTGCCCGTTTGATGCAAGATAAGATCTTGTTTGCCTTTGCAGCTACTGCATGACATTGGGCACTATTGCTAAGCCTGTTGTCTACAAGCACTCCTAAATCCTTCTCCATCAAGGATTCCCCCAATATATCTCCATTTAATTTGTAAGTCGCCTTTTTATTCTTGTATCCCAAATGCATAACCTTACATTTACCTGTATTAAACCTCATCTGCCATTTACCTGCCCACGTTTCCAGTCTCTCCAAGTCCTTCTGAAGAGAAATTACATCCTGCTCTGATTCTATTACCTTACACAATTTAGTATCATCAGCAAAGATGGAGACTTTGCTCTCGATCCCAACCTCAAGGTCATTAATAAACAAGTTAAAAAGCAGGGGTCCCAGTACCGATCCCTGAGGTACTCCACTCACGACTTTAGCCCAACCTGAAAAAGTTCCATTTATGACAACCCTCTGTTGTGTCCTTTAACCAGTTTTCAATGCATATATTATTACTGAGTCCAATTTTCTTTATTTTGTACACCAACCTCTTGTGTGAAACCGTATCAAAAGCCTTTGCAAAATCTAAGTAGACCACATCAACTGCATTACCCTGGTCTAAATTCCTACTTACCTCCTCAAAGAAACAAATAAGGTTAGTTTGGCATGATCTATCCTTCATAAATCCATGCTGACTATTACTAATAATTTTGTTTTCCATTAGGTATTCCTGAATATTATCCGAGTAGTTATTATTATTCAATATTAACTATTATATTATTCAAGTAGTTTCCTACTATTGAAGTCAGGCTTACAGGTCTGTAATTTCCTAGTTGTGATCTAGCTCCCTTTTTAAATATAGGCACCACATCTGCTTTACGCCAATCTTGTGGTACTGAGCCTGTGGAAATGGAGTCCTTGAATATTAAATATAATGGTTTTACTATTACTGAGCTCAACTCCTTGAGAACTCTTGGATGTATGCCATCGGGGC
This sequence comes from Ascaphus truei, assembly GCF_040206685.1. Taxonomy (NCBI): domain Eukaryota; kingdom Metazoa; phylum Chordata; class Amphibia; order Anura; family Ascaphidae; genus Ascaphus; species Ascaphus truei. Next base: position 193,479,090 of record NC_134485.1, on the reverse strand, counting down.
CAGGTGCCTTATTTACTTTAATTTTTTCAAGTCGCTTATGAACTTCTTCCTCAGTTAACCAATTGTTCATTAATATGGAGGTTGTGGCTTCTTCCTGCGGCACTACTATTGAACTTGATTCTTCCCTGGTAAACACAGAGGCAAAGAATTTGTTTAATACCTCAGCTTTTTCCTTATCTCCAATAATCTGCCTACCCATCTCACACTGAAAGGGTCCTATATTTTCTTTTCTCATTTTTTTGTTATTAAGGTACTTAAAGAACTTTTTAGGGTTGACCTTACTTTCTATTGCAATCCTTTTTTCATTATCCATTTTTGCTAATTTGATTGCCCTTTTGCAATTTTTGTTACATTCCTTCTAATACGATGTCTCTGTCCCTTCTGACTTAAAGAATCTAAACGCCTTCCTCTTCTTGTCCATTTCCTCTCCTACCTGTTTATTTAGCCACATTGGTTTTGACTTAATTCTTTTATACTTATTACCCAAGGGTATACACTGATAAGTGTGCTTTTCAAACAATGTTTTAAAGACTGCCCATTTGTCATCTACATTTTTCCCTGCAAAAACATCATCCCATTGTATTACGACTAGATTAGACCTCAGTTTATTAAAATCTGCCTTTCCAAAGTTGAAGGTCTTTGTTGAACCCAAGTAATCTGTTTTTTGATAATTTATTTCAAACGAGACCATGTTATGATCACTGTTACCCAAATGTTCCAGGACTTGAATATTTGTTATTACTGCTACATTGTTTGATATGACCAAATCCAGAACTGCCCCTCTTCTGGTTGGTTCCTCAATAATTTGGGTCATATAATTGTCTTTAAGCACCCCCAAAAGCCTGTTCCCTTTTGTTGTAACACTAATCTCATTGCCCCAGTCTATGTCTGGATAATTAAAATCTCCCATTATGCAAACATGACCCAGTTTTGATGCCTTCTCCATTTGCAAAAGTATTTTAGCTTCCTCAATCTCACAGATATTTGGTGGTTTATAGCATATTCCCACAAACATTTTCTTTATACTTTTACCTCCACTGCTAATTTCTATCCACAAAGTCTCTAAATTTTCATAATTCCCTTCATAGACATCATCCCTTATAATAGGTTTTAGATCCGGTTTAACATATAAACATACTCCACCTCCCCTTCTCTTTGTTCGATCCTTCCGAAAAAGGGAATAACCCTCTAAATGAACTGTCCAGTCATGAGTTTCATCCCAACATGTTTCAGTAATGCCGATGATATCATACTGCTCCCTTGCAGCTATTAATTCAAGCTCCCCCATTTTATCTGTCAGGCTTCTTGCATTAGCAAGCAGGCATTTCAGTTTTTTTTCAGCCTGTACTATTATCTTATCTGCTCCTTCCTTTCTGCGCCCACTTTGTGTAGTCTTTAGAAGTTTTCTAGTATTATCTGTATTTACTATGGGTGTCTCACTGCTTGTCAAACTTGCACTTGCCCCCATTCTACCTCCATACCACCTTGTATCCTCATCTATTCCATTTAGTTCATTATCTGTTTCATTCCCCTTCCCCCTCCATCCTAGTTTAAAATCTCCTCCAACCTTTTTAGCATTCTCCCCCCTAGCACAGAAGATCCCTCTTCATTGAGGTGCAATCCGACCCTAGAATATAGATGGCACCTCTCAGAAAAGGAGTCCCAGTGCTCTAAAAACCCAAACCCCTCCTTCCTGCACCACTTTCTTAGCCATGCATTAACCTCCCTGATCTCTGACTGTCTCCCTGCGGTAGCGCATGACACTGGTAGTATTTCATAAAATACTACCTTGGAGGTCCTTGCCTTAAGCTTTTGGCCTAGATTCCTGTAATCATTTTTTAGGACCCTCCATCTTTCTCTAACTTTGTCATTGGTGCCAACGTGTACCAAGACTGCCGGGTCAATCCCAGCCCCCCCCCCCCAACAATCTGTCTACCCGATCCGCAATGTGCCGAACCCGAGCACCCGGGAGACAAACTGTTCGGTTCATGCGGTCCTGGCAACAGATTACCCTATCTACCTTCCTAATAATGGAGTCCCCTACCACCACAATCTTTCTTTGTATCTGAGCATCCGGAGTCCCCACTGTGCTGGAGGAACTCTTCCCCTGGCTGCTAGAGGAATTAGTCTCCCCCAGCCTTGCCATTTCTGCCCCAACATTCCCAATATCTTCACTCAACATGGCAAATCTATTGGGATGTGTCAGCTCAGAAACGACCTGCCTCTCCCTATTGCCCCTGCTTCCTCTTCTAACTGTCACCCAGCTATCTACCTGTTCCTCACTAACAGCAACCAAGCTACCTACCTGCTCCTCACTAACAGTGCCACCATCTGCACTAGTCGAAGCAAGGGCCTGCTCAGTGAGCTCTAATTCCCTTTCAAGATTGCCAATGTCCCTCAATATTGCAAGTTGCCTCTTCAGATCAGCAATCTCTGACTCTAAAGAGACCACCCGCTCACACTTTTCACAGCAGTATGCTCCTTGGAACAGCTGCTCCAAGTGCACATACATGTGGCAAGATGTGCATTGAGCGGCATTTTCAATCCTGCTCATTCTAGCAACTATGAAGTTTAGAAGGACTAACAGTAAACTGTACTTCAATATACTATACCTTGTTTAACCGCTTCCTTGTTCAAACTGCTTCTGGTTCTAACTGCACACACTTTAAACAACCAGCACTTGAAATCAACCACACATATCAGTCAGTACACGCAAGCTGGGTGAATTCGAAAATGCTATTAAGGGGATTTATACTAAACCAAGAGCTAGGGTTTTTGCGGGCAATTTCCCTTCACAAATATTCGATTTAAAGAGGGACTAAACAGGGTTGCCCACTATCTCCCTCTATTGTTTGCTATTGCCCTGGAACCCCTGGCTATCTATTTGAGGAATTGTCAGGAGTTTGAAGGGATTAGGATAGGGAAACAGAGATTAGGATTGCCATGTATGCGGAAGACGCCTTACTGTTCATCAACAGACCCGAAATTGCCTTTCCTATTATTCTGGAGATTTTTGGTTCATTTTCAGGCCATAAAATAAATATTACAAAATCAGAAACTCTGAACATACAATCAAACAAAATACCGGTTTGGCAATAAAATGCCATTTTATAATAGCTAGCAGTATAAAATACCTGGGAATCTTGATCCTGTGAAACCTAAAATTGTATGATATTAATGTTAGTGCTGGTATAGCCAATTTATGCAAAAAGCTCCAGTATTTGGAAAACTTTTCCATCAAGTATGCTTGGGCATATAGGTCTCTTACAAAATGACAGGTATTACAAGAATTGACTATTTATTAATGATACCACTATTGCTAAGAAAAAGAGACTCACAACGATTAAATAGAGATATCAAATTTTATTTAGGGAGGTAAGAAACAGAATCAGCATGGCAAAACTGAAATTGCATAAAGATACAGGAGGTTATTTCTTCAAAGACCTCGAAAAGTGTAATTATATATGCCTGTTGAAAATAACAAGAGAATGGCTAACAAGTACACAAGTGTTGCTGCTGCCGCTGATAAAGCTATTGGAGCAGCAATATCTCTATCAACTCTTACACAAATTCAAGATCAAAGTATACCAGTAGAAGTAAGAAACAATATATTGTTAGCAGACACATGGAGAGCCTGCATGAAACTCCTGGGCCTTTTAAAAGAACCCAAAGTACTGATAAAAATACTTGCCATTAGTTGGAAACGTAGATTTTCAGGTGGGCAATGAATCTGCAGTTTTTAGAGAGTGGGAATCTATGGGGTTATTTATGGCAATTGATCAGGATTTGGGTCAATGCCGATGTTAGTGGGTTTTTTTTTCCTTCCCCATGTTTGTCTGCTTGGGTTAATATTTATATATATATATTTATATATATATATATATATATATATATATTCTTGTTCCTACCCTAGCCTGTAGACCCCCTTAGAGGCCATCATTGTTTTGTTTAAATCTTAGTATGTTTAATTCAATCAGATTTGATCGCTTTTGAGTTGGTTCATTTTATTTATCTTATTGTATAATCTTTATATAAAGAGAATATGAGAAAACATGCAAGAAGCCAGGCCTCACAGATCTGATAGATAATCTAAAGAAATTGAGCCAAAATATTGTATGGCTTTCCATGTATATGATGTAAACATGGTTTTCTTTGTATGATGCGTTGTTTCAATGTATATGTCAATCTACAATAAAGGATCGTTTAAAAAAAAAAAAAAAAAAACAGAGCAGAACACAGGAGTAATGTGTTCCTTCTGAGAAACGTATGTGTGCTGTATAATAGGAATGTGTACTGCAAGGGTTAGTGGGTTCTACAGGTTCCTCAAAACAGTATATACCGTAGAAAATATAAATAAGACAAATTTGTTGGCATATATTGACTAATAAATACCAGGTTTATGGAGGCATGAGTTAAAGTACCAGTATCTCAAACAATGCAACACACCATATGTTTTCAAAAGTTATACAGTAGTTAAAAAATTATTTACATATGTTTGGGAGTGTTCAACTCTTAGTTATGATTAAAACAGCAATCTGCAACACAATGGACACATGCATGTTCTTTTTGGGATATGGCTCGGAGTACAAGTTAAGCTCACAATGTTTAATATATTTGAAGCATCACTACTCTATCCGGCAGCTATTTTACCCCAAGAGAAATGTGCAGTATCAGTATTAGGTAACTATCTTCCTATCTAGACAAGAAAACAAACAGCATAACAAATAAAAACAAGTCTTATTTATTGTATTACAAAAACACATATTGGCAATATTCATTGTTTCATCAATCTTTAAGCCTTCTTAAGTGGAACAAATTGGGGACAAAACTCAGAAATTAGTTAAATTTGAAAGGGTTTGCTAAAAAAAACAAAAAAAACCCTCACATTTTTTGGGAAAAACAAAGTCAAAACAAAAAAATAATAAAAGAATCCTGTGACATAATTCCGCTAACCATATGGAGGCCACGTGTATAATAGAAGACAGGAGATGAACTTCAGTAAGGCCTGTTGCGTTGGTCGCTTCTAAAGTCATTCCTGAAAGATAAAAAAAAAAGACTATCTGAATTCAAAGGGAACAGATTTTCAAAGCTTACTACAGTTAGAACTATTAATCAGGGCTACGGTGAAAGAGCTGTAGGAGTGGCTCAGTGAGTAAAGGCACAGACTCTGAACACTGAAACAGGGGAGTCTGGTTCAAATCCCTGTGTCAGCTCCTTGTGACAGATGGTAACCTCTATGGGGCGGCAAAAATCCTATGTACAGCACAAGAACAATCAGATTCAAGAGAAGTACTGAACTGAACCTCATTGTATACAATTAAGCTGCCAAGTATGAAATATTATGGGGAACAAAATATTTGGTAGCAATTTCATGTCTAGAGTCAATGGCCATCAAAAACTGACAGATTGAAACAATTAAAAAAAGTGTCATTAACGGGACAACTTAAAGCATATTCAATTACCCTTAAAGTAAAGGACTTGTTCGCATCTTGTGAAAAAGGAGAATGTATTGCTTTTTGTCGGTAACACTGTATTTAAACATATCTTTTACAGTACTTATGTTTAGCAGTTTGACTAATGATGGCAGACGTAAACCATTCACCTGGGGCTTTGTGGACTGGCAAACCATTTTACAACCAAAATACTACATAAATAGCATAACTCTTTTCAAAAACATGTTTACCACAAAAATGTTAAGTTAAAAAACATAATAAAAAAAATAATACCTCTAAGCATAAGCAGTCAATGTAAATTGATAGGAAGACAGGGCATAGAGTTAAAATGTGAGAAATTCAATTTTATGGGCATCCTTACCGGCCTCCCATCTTTCCTCCATATCCACCTCTGTCCCCTCCCCTTCCACGTCCTCTGTAGCCTCTATCTCCTCCATAGCCGCCTCTTCCACGATCTATAGCAGCAAGCGCACACACAAAAACAAAAGTTAATTACCCTGCAGTTCAAATGTGTACCAAGATGGTTCTTTTTCTAATTGCGTGCTTGTGCTGGATGCACTTATTGGTTATATTTCCGTTGTTCTAATATTTATTTGCAGGCAATGTATAAACAAAAATATACATGCATACATGTAGTTTTTTTCAGAGAATAAGGGCACAAACATTACTTACATAAAAGATAGCGTCACTTTTATACTTGTTGAGCAGCATTTTACTCAGATGCAATCAAACAAAAAGGTGTTACACTACTTCAAGGAAGTCACAATTCAATAAACTTTTGGGATACAAAAAATGGCTACCACACAACCCTGGTTTAGCCATTTAGTGATGATGCATAAAAAAGGTCTGGGGGAAAAAAAAAAAAAAAAGCTGAGCATATACAAAAAACAAAAACAAACGGGGTGTGGTATGTGCTATTCAAGCTTTCCAGTAAAAAACATCAAACAATAAAAGTAACTTTGGGGTATCCACCAACCTCCACTCGGTCGTGCGTCTTCTGGTCTAGGCTCCCCGCACTGGTTGCATGAATCCCTTCTGGCAAAGTTCACATTACTGCAGGAGCTGAGGAGGCCATCAAGACAGATGTTATAGAACTAAAAAGGAGCAGAAGCAGCAGAACACACGTTTGCAGCTACAGGGAAGAAGAAACTTACGAATTGGTGCAGAGCCAGTCTCCATTCTGTGGCCCACCACTGCCACCTCTGAAAGAGCCACGACCCCCAAAACCACCGCCGCCGCCGCCGCCACCCCCACCCCTGGAACCTGTGGAAAAATTTAATAGTTTAGAGAGACTGGTTGTGAGCAGTTTTACAACGGAAGAAATAGTCTGCTACAACATACTCATAACATATTCAGAAAACAAAGGTGGTTATAAGCACTGCCATGATGTAAACCTAGTAGACATTGTAGTAAAAGTGGAGGTAAGAGTTTAATCATGATTTCTACACCTGAAAGCCGCATATTTGCAAAGTAAAAGAAAATGATCCCACATACAGTAAGTGACATGGATAAAAACCATGAATCTAATGTAAATTGCAGCTACACTTTATTACAAGTGCAATCAGTAAGAAGCTATTAAATAAATAAAAAATTCCGACATCCCTGGAGCCGAAAATAGTGCGGTTAAGCCCTGGAAACTCGCTTGGTTCTCAAAATAAATAAATACATGACGTGCTTCAAATTAAAATATTGGTGCACTTAAAAATCACTAAAATGAATACTCAAGTAAATAACAAGCTAATAACTTGATGAGCATTTTGCCAGGAGAAATCTTAATGTACTCACCACCCCCACGTCTTCCTCCTCCCGCTCCTGGTGCGGACCCACCACCTCTCATGAACTCCGGCCTTCGAGTAGCAAAGGAGACTTTGAGAATATTGCCAAGAAAATCCTTTCCTGCAAAGTGGGCAAGCAAAAGTTGATCTTCAAAGAAGCTGGGAATGCAGCGTAATTATGTAATTCAATTAAAGTTTAGCCACTTATTTTACTTTCTGCTAGAGAACAATTCTCCTTATGTATTTCTATTACTGAAAATATCAACTCCCTTCTGCCAGAAAGTTTTACAGGAAGCAAATCTACTATTTATACATTACCATTTAGAACATGTGTTGACAGTACACACAGCTGCTGCATATCTGCTCTAGCCATGGAACAGCAATATGAAACCTTTATTTGTGGGCCCTGAGGCTTCTTTACAGTGAAGTTTAAAAAGTCTTCTCACCATCAAACCACGCAATAGCAGCTTTGGCTGAGGGAGGATCATCAAACGACACCGTGGCCTCTCCTTTGGACTTGCCAGTCTCTTTGTCTGTGTAAAGATTTATCATCGGTTTGCCCGTCTTCTTGTTAATCTAAAAGGAAACAGATTGTGACAACTCACTCTTAATACCATACCATTGTATTATCGGGATGCTGCTCTAAATAAAAGGAAACAGTGCTGTATTTCATTACAACCCATTCTTCTGCACCAAAAAATACAAAAATAAAGGGGAGGGGGGAGATTCAAATATTAAGTTATCAATTTATTTTCCTGCGTACAATATCAAATACTTTTGCTCTAATTGACATGTATGTTATAAATACAAAGTCATTGTTTTCCCACTTCTAAGCAGAACAAGCAATTTATTACAGTGCCATGTGTTTTTTTATGAATGACAAATCATTAGCCTCTCTTCCACCTATTCTATGAGATGTTATTTTTCTTAGTCCTCCAGCTCTCTGTTTATTACCACCGATTACGAAACCTGTCTGCTTCACGCTTTGGAATTATCGAGGGCAACGAAATCCCATTTTAAGGCTAAAATATTATTAGTTGTCACTTGGATTCATTGGTTACTTTTTTTCCCTTGAGTGGAGAACCGCCATTTTATCCACTTTAAAACTATCTGATGCATCATTCATAAAAACCCTGACATATTGGTTTCATGACTTCAGTGTGCCGCCCTTCTTTTGCAGCACCTATTATCTATGTTAGCTTTTTTACCATTTTAAATTTAGAAGACTCAAAGTCCTGGTTCTGTGCATCAGGTGAAGTAGACAGCCCTGTGCAGCCACTTGCATCCTGCAACAATGATGACTACGCAATGCAGAAAATGCCACACCGCAGCTTTTTCTTCCTTTATGGTAAGAAATAATTGCTACCCAAACATTACAAAAATCTACCTTCATAAAAGGGCTAGTGGAAAGCAAGGCATTAAGACACTGGGTATAACTCACCAGAGCCCAATGAGCTACACAGATTGGGTCTTTTAGTTTATCCCAGTTACACGAGATTTCATTTGAATTTGCCAACACCATTAGCCTGCAGTAGAGCATTGAAATGGAAACCTCTGCTCTTCTAACTTGATCTCTACAGCCAGGCAGCACAGAGCCGATTTCAACGCAGACTTCAGAGACTTATATAAATGGATATACTGAGCTTCTGTGATTGCCTGAAGTCTAGTGATCTCAAAGTCGTGGGAAGACCAGGCCGAGCAATAAATGTTCAATTAATAAACTGTGAGAAACCGGACACCCACCTTAATGTACGTACAGTATTGTGAAGAAATGTTTCAAATATGCACCTTCTGGTTGTCAATGTGAGATACTGCAGAAACATAATTTAGGTTGACACATCGAGTCCAAACAATTACAATTGATTTGACCAATATACCTTTATTATGCCAATCTGCTTGAAGAAGTCCCCCACTTGCTCTGGTGCCACATCCTCACTCAGACCCTGGACAAATATGGTGTTATTGTCAGAGTTGTCCTGATCGCTGTCTGTACAAGAGGGGGAAAAAGAAAACCCAACAAATGTCACACAAGCCAAGGAGATATTATGTACCTTGCAATGACCTCTTAACCCTGCCTGCTCGCTACCTTCACAAAGGCCTGTGACGTTTAAACTTTTAGTCGAGAAAAAAATATGTTTACAAGCAAGAAGGTCACCAGTGACATAAGATCAGCCTGGTATGTGCCTTGATCATGCAGACACACACATTACCAAGCACCACTTTCTTGCTTGCTACAGGAAATAACTGTTTCCCAACAGATGATACATTAATCTTGGAACTGTACATTTTGAAGTCAAATTATTTTGTGTTATAAATTAGGTGTGTATCAATATATTACATATATTTTATATTTAGCCCACAAGTGCTAAAAGCTTTTGCACTGAGGGGATGTCATACATTAAAACCCCAAAGCGGTAGTCTATTCATTCTGACTAGCATAGTGCAGGTGGTACCCACCTTGCTCAGGTTTGCTCCCATAATCTTTAGGACCTATAATAAAGGACAGAAGAAGGGGATTGGGCAGACTAAGTGAAAATAAGTAATGTCAGCTGCTTAGTACCCAACATGTAAACAAAGATGCAAAAAAATAAAATTAAAAAAAAGCTTAAGCACCCAAAATCGTTACAGCTACAACACAAGAAAATCTATTTAATCAAGAAAGAAAAATAAAATACTCTTAAGTTCTTTAGACTTTTTGTCTCCTTGATAACCAAATAAAGCTTCATTTGCCTTCGGATTGTGAATAAGAGGAACAATTAACCCCATTGTTCTGCAAAGCTCTACAGGCTCTTGTGGCACTGAAGGGGTTAACACGGTTTATCAACATACTTTCAGTGGATCCCTTCATGCAACAAACTGGCATGAAAAAGATATACATACTTTTGCAAAAGACCAATTTGTCATCCTCGGGGGGGGGGGGGGGGGAAGGAACAAACAGGAAACGGCAAAGAATTATATGCCAGTAGTTTCCTATGAATTCGGGTTTTAACCTCTTCAGAGCCAAAGGGCATTGCAAATACTTGTGGCTGCTTATTAAACTGAAGGTGTGGCAAGTTAATTAGGTGTAATGGAGGAGGTGTAACTATAGCTCTCCATGTTTGTTAGAGGCAAAATATGCAGAAAAGCCAGGGGGAGGTGAAGGATTACAAGGTAGATCAAGTTAAAAAAAAACAACAAGACAGGAAAACAGGGGGGAAGGGGTGTGGGGGGGGGAAGAGCAGTGCAATAACCAAAAGGTGTTAAACCATTGATAGGATTATGAAATGCGTGCTTAGATGCTACAGTCGTCCTGACGCTTGCAGACACCTCCAAAGTTAATATAGTAAGCAGAGTTGCTTACTGGGTGCCATATTTAGGATTGTGAAACTAGTTTACTGGGAACTGAACAGAAGCAAATCTTTTACCGTACAAACAAATGTTTTTGATCATCTTGAGTGGAAATCCATGAGAACGTATGGCTTGGAGTAGATTCGTAGGGGGAATATGCCTCATCATTGCCACCCCAGAGCAGCATTAAGACTGACACTGGCCCTTTAGATGTTTACAATTTACACACAGATGTAGCAGTGCATATTACTGGCCTGAAACAAGAAGCTGGGGGCTCCTGCTCAATGCGACAGGATTTCCATGGAAACGATCTAGGTTCTGGGCACTTACCACCAAAATTTTTGAAGCCTCCTCGGTCGCCACCGCTGCGGAGGAAAAAGCGGAGACATGATTTTCTTGCCCCCCTTTACCACTCGGGGATGATGAGCTTAGATCCCACAACAAGTTGCCATGATCAGTGCAGTTCCCTCATCGGTTCCCATGTACGGAAAGGAAGTGCCACTTAATGCAGCAGTCCACGGTGTTTCGTAATTGAATGTTAACCCAGCCTCAAAAATAAGATTCCAATATTTAAAAGCCCGCTAGTAAAAAAACAGTGCCCAACACCTACTTTGTAAAGGGTTGTGTAGTTACATAGCATACATACAGTATGTCCACAAGTGAGCCAGTCAAGTAACTTGGGCGCCCCCATGTCTTTGCTCCTTTACATTGTAAAGCGCTCAGGAGCAGCGCCCTCATTACATTGTGTATCTGTTTGCTCTGGTCTGTTCTTACTTTGTATGCCATTCAGTTTATGCAATTGATGTCTCTCTGCACCCCCATTGTACTGCACTGCGGAATATGTTGGCGCTTTACAAATAAAGGATAATAACCTGCAAGAGGGCTTTTAAATACATTACTTTAAAATGAGTTGCAGTGCCTTCTGGTAGTGAAGCACAGCTAAATGGACAATGTAGTCCTGTCTGGTTTGTACAAGATGTATTGGTCATGAGAAACATTACATTTTCAGCAGGCCAGCATTACAAACAAGCCTGAGATCTTGCAGTATAATCTTACAAAAATGTAACAATTCTTCAAATGTAATTTGTTCACATTTAAAGGAGAATTCTGGTGCTTCAAGATAGTGTTCCAAACACCTAATAAAATAAAAACAACATCTTATCCTGACCCAAAATATAAATAAAATGACAGATGAATGTCTTATGTGGCTACTACAGTATTGGGTCTTTTCTTTTATCGCTTTCTGCATTATAAATGAACCATGCGTTATAATGTTAGAATGAACACATCCCATTTCCTGGGTCTCCGTATGCCTTGACATCTTAGCATGGCTGATAACTGCTGTGAAACTAGTGGCTAAGCCAGGGTGTTTTTCAACAAGACATCCCCGGGCATCCCTAAAAGGTTCTGTGCAATTTTCAGGTCATTAAAAATGGCACCAAATACAGAAGAATGTACAATGCACTTGATCTCAGACGCGCTACTAGAGGTGGTTGGGGTTCCACAAAACTTAATAAAGTTATAGGGTTTCTTAACCAAAGAAAAAACCTTTTATATAAGCCACACTGCAACATAATGCCATGCTACGAATCATAATCATGAAGCCATTATGTAAACAAATCATGGTAACTAGTGACCCCAAAAATAAGTAATACTTTATAGAACAGTTTTCTAGATTGAATGCACAAACAAATTAATAAAGGGGATGGATAATCTGACTTCTGAGGAGAGGCTAGCTAAATTAGATTTGTTCACATTAGAAGAGAGAGGCGTGTAAAATGGGATATGATAACTATATACAAATGTATTTGGGATCAATACAAGGAGCTTTCAAAAGAATTATTCATCCATAGGGCAGTACAAATGACACAGGGTCATCCCTTAAGGTTGGAGGAAAGGAGATTTCACCAGCAACAAAGGAAAGGGTTCTTTACAGTAAGGGCAGTTAAAATGTGGAATTCATTACCCATGGAGACTGTGATGGCAGATACAATAGATTTGTTAAAAAATAAGGTTGAACATCTTTTTAGAAAGGAAAGTTATACAGGGATATACCACATAAGTAAACATGGGAAGAATGTTGATGCAGGGAAAAATCGGATTGCCATTACAGGATTCAGGAAGGAATTTAAATTTTCCCTTATGAGACAGCGTTGGATAATGCTGGGGGCGTAAGATTTTCCTCGGGGGAGGGCGAGAGGCGTGGCAGTTGCAGAGCTCCGCGCTCTTCCCCAAGGCATTGAAATGAAATGCCGGGGGATCGCATGAGGCCTCTGCAACTTACCTTACGCGACATCAAAAGACGCTGCGGGGGTCACGTGACCCCCGCAGCGTCATTTGACACTGAAGACAAGGAAAGGAGTGGTCACGAGCATGCAGGGGACCGCAAACTGAATAGTTTGCGCACCCCTGGGATAATGTGTCACAAGAGTATGGAATTTGCCTTCCTCTGGATCAAAATACGGTAAATACAAGTATCTGTCGTCCACATTTAAATGAAGTTGAACTTGATGGACATGTCTTTGACCTCATTTACTATAACTATGTAACCGGGGTAAAAAAAAAATATATACATAAATATATATTTACTGCAGATTAAGCACAACGCATACTAATGTTAGATCATATACAGGAGGGCCCGGGCATGCGGCGGGTTCTGTTCTAATGGCCCGCCGCCAAGCAAAAATCGACGGAAAGCAGAATCGGTGATTTTCAGAGTGTGCGCACGCGCAAACCGGCAATTTCCCCCTCCGGCGCATGCGCACCCTCCGTTCTGCGCACCCTCGGCAACCGTCCGTTCTGCGCATGCGCGACCTCTGACTTCCCTGTTCTGCGCATGCGCAGACATGGCGGCCCCCTTCCCGGTACCGCCGTATCAGCGGATCGCCGAGAAGCGGGGCCCTACTGTATCCCATTACAATAACAAAATCAATAGTTGAAAGCTGAGCTGCTTTGTGTGCGGACTTAAGTCTTGGGGATACATAAAATAAATGAACGCAGCCATGTAACATACATCTACATCTGTTGAAATGGCCAATCTTCAAAAAGATTTTAAAATTATATTTCCTCAAAATACAAAAACAGGCTAGAACAATAAGGTGGAAAAGTTGCTAAAAAACAATGAAGCAGATAGAGTATAGGTGCTGCTCTATTTACTAGGTATTGGTGATTCTTTCTGGATATAACCAACATATACAACTCTGTATATGATATTTGTTCTTCATCATTGTTTAATTCTATTTAGGAGTTCTCTACCAAGCACAATTCAGATGCTTTACACAAACTAATATAAATAAAGTATACATCTACAGTATAACACATTGTAAAAATATGTAATTTACAGAAACAAAGCGGATCTACTACACAAAGTGCATCACCCTTTTCAGATGCAATAGAATTCCAGTTCCTCCTTAAATTGTACTAAACAGACAATTTTCCATATGGATGTAAACATGTAACCACGTACTTGCATCTAAGGCTGCGGACATGGTCTGGCAGACTGTCCCGTGCGGACGCTCCGCGATGAGCCCTGTCATCCTCAATAAGGATGTCTTTAGAAGGGGCTTCCGCGAGCATCCGCAGGCGTGCTGAAGCGCGCTGAATTAGAGCAGACACCTCAAAATGTTTCCGAATGCGCTGGGGCGTTGAAGAGTCAGAGTGAAGACAATGACATCGGCGGCGTGACCTTGACGGTGCGCGAGCCATCGGCGGCGTGACATCATTGCCACGCCTCCCAAGCGCGCATACTGCCTCGCCTGCAAAGCCATTATATCTCTCCGGCTTGAGCAGGCGGGCCTCAGCGCGGAGGAGCGCGGATGGCTGTACCATGTCCGCAGCCTAACGCAGCGGTACGCACATTTTTCTGTTCGCGCTCCGTCTGCTCACCCCCCCCCCCTCACCTGCTGTGGCTTCGGCGGCAACACGTTGCCATTTGACCCCGTATTGTCATGGCGACATCGCCGAACAGCCGGCTGAGAAGGTAAGAGAAGTTACAGCGGCCTCACGCCTCCCCCGGCATTTAATTTAAATGTCTTGGGAAAGAGCGCGGGGCCTCTGTGACAGCGGTGCCCCCCACCCCCATGAAAATCTCATGGCCCCCAGTTTGCGCACCCCTGATCTAACGGAATCAAAAAGGTACGCTAAATAATCAGTTTTGTTTTATAGGTCAGTAACAATTAAAATAGGAGGGGCACACATCCCTTTGATCCAAAAAAGAAAAAAACACAGGCAGACTTTAAATGAGGAATCCACCTCTGGATGCAGGGGTCCACGGAGCCAAAATTAATAGGGTTCAGTGCGAGAGAGATTACCTGCTTCAATCCTGTATTTTAAAAAAATGAAGAAAAAATGCTTGGATTACCTCTTTAAGAGTCCCCTTTCTGTAGGACTGTTGACTTATTTAAGGCTTTAAGAAAGATGGATGGACACGGCTGTTGCCAAAAGTCTTTGCAAGCAGCGCTGTCAATCACAGCTCTGGTCTCTGAAGAAGTGCCCCATAATGCTTTGCTTAAAGCTCTGCAAAGCATTGTGGAGCTCAACTTTGGGAAGCAGCTTGGCTTCCAACGACATTTTCGCAGCAGCCGCAATCTTTCCTAAATCGGCTCTGCGAGTGGCTTTCAACACTGGACAAGTGCAGGTAGATTACATTTTTTCGACCATAATTTAATGCGACAACTGCAAAGAATAGTTGACATTGCAGACCGGTTAGAGTGCACACTCCTGAAATAACCTTTACTTACTCTTGTACGGTATGGAGGAAGATGGGTATTGGACAAATTATAATAGAATCGGGCTGTCAGCAACAGCTAGTACATACAAAGACCGCCTCAGAAGAATGTCACATATCCATACTGCGCAACATTTTTCCCCACAGAACACTAGAAATTTATTATCAGTTTTATCCAAATTATGTATGAGAAGTTATTTCAGACCAAACACAGCGAGACTAATATTGGGGCACATGCAAAACTATATCAAAAACATAATTCGATGTGTTTTCTTGGACAATCTATGTTATCCAATATTAACTCATATTCTTACCACATATTGGATCCTGTGCAGAAAACCTAAACCTGTACGGGACAACTTTGATGAAAGTAAAACAATATGACAAGCCTTTGAAATAGAGAATAAAATAAAAGTACTTTAAAAGACTTAATTTTCTTTACAAAACTTTAACGCATCTGCATTACACATGGTAGAACTCAAACATTCACTGTCCCAACCATCCCATGTGTGTATTCTAAGTGCGTGTGTGTGTTTGTGTATTTTAGGAGCTCGAGAAAGGACCTATGTGGTCTTAAACGTTGCTCAGATCTTATTTTTGTATTCCACTGGTTGAAATTAACACATTAATTCAACACATCAGGGAATACAATTTATTTTCGATTTTTCTAAAAACCTGGAGTGCCGTGGATATCTATTTTGTATGGTTTTGATCCAGAGAGGTGAACCTGGATCGTCCGGCAAGCACACGCTCTTAAGTCTTTTTATTGATTTCACCTATTCTAGGAGTGCTTTCACCATATAGACGTTTTCACACACACAGACTATGTTGTAAAACAAAGCGCTGAACGACTATGTATATTTACAATTGACATACATGTGACTTCACTACAAAAAGTTACGTGCCACCTATGTTTGGCCAGCCTCTGCTGTCCACTAGGCAAACCGGACACAAAATGGCCACATGGGTCAGTGTTTGCTCTGGGAGTCGATGACGTTTCTGTGGTCCATCAGTGACCCAGCAGCCATATTTGCAGTCTGGCGCAATAAAATACTAAAAATCTCTCAGACCCAGGGTGGTCCCCAGACGTTAGGAGACCACACATCAGCTCCAGGGAAACACCAGTGTTCAAGTAGGCTTAAATTTTTTTTAATTCAATTGAATAATTTCAGGCGTTATAGCTGTGTTAACATATTAAAAGCGAAAGCTCCATGGACTATTCCACAGTAACTTAATCTTTAATATGAAACATTTATTTTGTGTGCATTTTTGTTAAATTGATATGCATGTTTAGAGAGTGAAAAAAGTAAAGCTGAACTGGAAATTATACAAAAATAAAATAAAACAAAAACACGATACAGGGATAAATGCACGTACACTCTAGTGATTTACAAATCCAAATGTTCTTTAATAAAATCACTGATCTGCTCTCCTGCTTGAGAATGGTCTCACTTTTGTCAACAGTAGTAGTCTTGGAAAACAAAAGCATGTTATATGAAAATAAAAGACATTTGGAATGATAAATGGTATGCCAATACAGCAATAAGGAGCACACTTCATTGGTGTTGGACCAAAAAGGATTGCTTGCTCACCTCAGTCCCCCCGAAAAGCCTTTTTTGTCCGCGTCATAACTACCACGTTCTCTGCCACCACTGGAGCCTCTGGTATTATCTCCATACCTGCCAGTGTCCCGTCGGTCATCATCTGCAATGGGAGACAAGTCATTAAAAAAAGCAAAACAATTTGACAAACTGCACTAGGCAAAGAACCCTGTGATACTGCACCTAGGAGTGAGGGGGACAAAGAGAGAGGCATGATTTTGAGCCCACTACACAGAGAGACTCAGAACTAGGCTATATTTTGGAAATAACCGAGCAATACCCTGTTGTATTGCTAGGTAATCCAAATTCATAAAGTCTGGTGTGGCCGAAACACCATCATACTACACACTGCAACGTGCTCCCCCTACCACAGTTATACTATGACAGGCCTGCACAACATACGGCCCCTTCCTCCAACCCCCCCCCCCCCCACTTCACCCCCCCCTTTCCTGGTAGGGAAGGAAGGAGCACGCTCCCGCGGAGTGTGACAGCGCTCCCCCCCTCTCCCGCTCTAGCAGTGTAGCGCGACCCAGAGCTTCCGGGGTCTGCTGTTTGAGCGCGCTTCCCTGCCGTCATCTCTGTTGCCTCCGCCGCCATCAGGTAACATGGGGGGGGGGGGGGTAGTTCATCCATGTGGGGTTGGGGGGGGGGGGGGGGGCTGCTGAAATGGGTTGGGGGGGAAAGATGTGAGGTGCAGGGGGGGAGAGAGATGTGAGGTGCAGGGGGGGAGAGAGATGTGAGGTGCAGGGGGGGGGGAAGAGATGTGAGGTGCAGGGGGGAGAGAGATGTGAGGTGCAGGGGGGGGGGGAGATGTGAGGTGCAGGGGGGGGAGAGAGGTGAGGTACAGAGGGGGGTAGAGAGAGCTGAGGTGCAGAGGGGGGGCTAGTTCATCCATGTGGGGTTGGGGGGGGGGGCTGCTGAAATGGGTTGGGGGGGAAAGATGTGAGGTGCAGGGGGGGGGGAGAGAGATGTGAGGTGCAGGGGGGGAGAGAGATGTGAGGTGCAGGGGGGGAGAGAGATGTGAGGTGCAGGGGGGGGGGAAGAGATGTGAGGTGCAGGGGGGAGAGAGATGTGAGGTGCAGGGGGGGGAGATGTGAGGTGCAGGGGGGGGAGAGAGGTGAGGTACAGAGGGGGGTAGAGAGAGCTGAGGTGCAGAGGGGGGGCTAGTTCATCCATGTGGGGTTGGGGGGGGGGGCTGCTGAAATGAGTTGTGGGGGAGAGATGTGAGGTGCAGGGGGGGGGAGAGAGATGTGAGGTGTAGGGGGGGAGAGATGTGAGGTACAGGGGGGAGAGAGATGTGAGGTGCAGGGGGGGAGAGAGATGTGAGGTGCAGGGGGGAGAGAGATGTGAGGTGCAGGGGGGGGAGAGAGATGTGAGGTGCAGGGGGGGGAGAGAGATGTGAGGTGCAGGGGGGGAGAGAGAGATGTGAGGTGCAGGGGGGGGAGATGTGAGGTGCAGGGGTGGAGAGAGGTGAGGTACAGAGGGGGGGAGAGAGAGCTGAGGTGCAGAGGGGGGGGAGAGAGATGTGAGGTGCAGGGGGGGAGAGATGAGCGGTGCAGGGGGGGGAGAGAGATGTGAGGTGCAGGGGGGGAGAGAGATGAGCGGTGCAGGGGGGGGAGAAATGTGTGTGGTGTGCAGGGGGGAGAGAAATGTGTGTGGTGTGCAGGAGAGTATTGTGTGTATGGGTGAGGGGGAGCGATATGGGTATGAGAGATCGATGGGGAGTCTCGCAAAGGTTGATGATGAGGGTTTTTGGGGGAGATATGATGATGATGATGAAGGGTGCTGGGGTAGATATAGGAGGATAATGAGGATGATGATTTTACCCGTGCGGCCCCAAACATTTTTCCTTGGAGCAGTTCGGCCCTTCTCACTGTACAAGTTGTGCAGGCCTGGCCTATGACAAGGGCTCATTCAAGGTTTCTCCAAATGTGTTCTTTTTTTGCCTGCGCAGATATGCTTAATGCATTTACATCTACTGAATCTGTACGAAACCAATACCCAAGTGATACCACTTAGATAGCAAGCCCATGATATATGGATGCTCTTATTTTTATACTCAATTCTAGAGCCCGCGTATTCTTGAATTATTCCAATCTTCCTTAGTCTTAAAGCTGCAGACCAAGACCAAGCAATATCCTGTGTGCTTTAAAAAAAAAATCAGTTCTGTACTATGAGAAAATACTTTTTTTTTTAACTCTAAATGATATTTTTTATGCATTATAATGTAACAAGTATTTTTGTTTCTATAGCAACCATTTACAAAGTCACATCCCCTTCCTCCTGAATCAGGATCCGGCACACCCCTTTTTGAGCCCTGCCCTCTCTAGAAATGTAACAATTGTATCTAGTGACTGCCTGGTCACATGATGTTCCCCACAGAACTTTGCATCTAGGATCCTCTTCTGCTCCACTGACAGCCATTTAGTGAACCCAAGCCGAATTTTCGCTGATCACAGGAGAACGGATCCATCTGCAATTTAGCTAATTACTTATTGTGTGGATTGTATTGATGCACACATAAAAGGGAAAAAATTATACTCGCACTACAGAGACCATTCCTTGTGCAATTGCAGAGGAAGGTAATGAGATCATGATTGGTTTGAACCTTGGGAGGAATGGCTGTAGCTGTCTTTCTGTGATTGGGAAGTCTGTTGGTGCCCGTAGCCGGAGTGGTCGTATGATCCATGCTGCTGTTGCCCAAAGCCTCGTCGCTGTTTTTGGCCACTTCCAGACAAGTTGTAGGAATCGGGCTGCTCCCTGCTGTTACTGGACTGGCTATCACTGGCTGAGACTCTGCTGTTGTGACGAGTAGTTCATCCGTGACAAAACTATATATTTTAGCAAGAACAGACCTTTACAAGACTGATGCAGACTAATATTTACTACAAATGAAAAATAATTTCACAGTAATTTATTTTGTAACGTTTGCTTTAACCCCTCACTGCCAGAAGGCTCAGCAGGTGCATTGAAGGTGCATATTTAACCCATTTCTCAGTGACAGAGCAATGCATTGCTGACTCCTCTGCCAGATTAGGGTTCAACTATTGAAGACAAGAGAGACACTACACCCATTTACCTACAAAATTCCTCGAGACACCAGGTAAGGAGAGAAAACAAAAAATTAAGAGTAAAAAAAATATAACAAGAAAATCCCCAATACAAATCAAATGTAGGGAAGAAACCTGTATGCATCAGAAATTAAAAGCTCTGGGGTTCAGCTAGTTCATTTCTACCTCAAGAAAGGAGAAAATTTAAAACAATTTACCGTAATTTTCTTTTCCTGGAAACATGGCAGTGGGCACCATTGGGTTAATCCCTTCTCACTCTAGGTAGGACAGGAAATAGACTTTTGCAGGTAGGCCATATAAGGCCCCTCCCTCTACCTGCACCTTAGTCTTAGGATTCTCCCATAGCTGAAAAATATAACTGATAGGCATTAGACATACATAGGGCGGGTAACTATGTGCCCACTGCCATGGTTCCAGGAAAAGAAAATTACGGTAACTTGTTTTAAATTTTCTCCTTTCCTGATCACCCTGGCAGTGGGCACCTTTGGGACATACCCAAGCAGTGACAATTTTAGGGAGGGATACATCAGAAATAAACACCACCAGTTAATGCCTTTATCAGTTTGACCTTTATTAATACACTTTACTTCACTACAGACCAAAGCTTGCGTCAGCTGATGATTGTACGTCTAGTCTGTAGTATTTCAAGAATGTATTGCATGAGGACCAGACTGCCGCTTTGCATATCTGTCCTGGTGTAGCATGGGCTTTAAATGCCCATGATGTAGACATGGCCCTTGTAGAATGAGCTTTAATATTCAAAGGTTTATATTGTCCTTTGTTTTCATAAGCTTTTTAAATACAAGACACTATCCACTGAGAAATTGTTGTCTTTGATGCTGCTTGACCTTTCTTTGGTCCCTCTGGTATGATGAATAGTCTGTCTGACTTTCTGATATCTCGCATCCTTTCTATGTACACTTTTAGACATCTTACCACATCTAATTTATGTAGTCTTTCTTCTTTCTTATTCTTTGGTTCTGGACAGAATGACGGAATCACAATTTCTTGATTCATATGGAACCGTGATACAACCTTTGGCAGGAATTGATGCACTGGTCTGAGAACTGTCTTGTCTTGATGTATGACTAGGAATGGTTCCTTGGCTGATAGAGCCTGTAGTTCTCCCACTCTCCTTGCTGAGGTGATTGCTATCAAAAACGCCATCTTCCATGATAACCATTTTAAGCCTATCTCCTGTATAGGTTCAAATGGAGCTACCGTTAGTACATCCAATACTAGAGACAAGTCCCATGTCGGTACTCTGTTCTTGATTTGAGGTCTTAATCTTTTAACTGCCTGCAAGAACCTGATGATTAATCTTTCCATTGCCAGATTTCTTTCCAATAAGGCTGATAGCTCATTGAAAGTACAGTTTTCTGCACTAAGACTGAGACCTTTCTCAAATCCCTTTTGCAGGAACTCTACTATTGACACAATTCTAGGTGAAAGGAAATTTTGTTTTTCTTTTTCACACCAATCGCGAAAGCAAAGCCAGATTCTATGGTATACTTTTGATGTGGATCCTTTTCTCGCGTGTAAAAGGGTCTGGATTGTTTTGTCTGAACAACCTTTCAGTCTCAATGTTTCCCACTCAATCGTCATGCCGTCAAGGCCCATTGTTTGGCGTTCGGATGACATATTGTCCCCTGTCGCATCAGTCCTTTGCGATCTGGTATGTGCCATGGTGTATATACTGCCATATTTACCAAGTGTGTGAACCAAAGCCTTCTTGGCCAGTATGGTGCTACGAATATCACCTCTGCTTGGTCTTCCTTGATTTTCCTGATTGCGGAATTAGGGGAATTGGAGGGAACAGGTATGCCAACTTGAAGTCCCATTTGAAACTGAGAGCATCTGTACTTTGTGCGCTTGGATGAAAACTGTCTGGCACAGTAGTTCCTTACCTTGCGGCTCTGATGTGTCGCCATGAGATCTATGTCTGGCTGACCCCATCGCTCTACCAGTTCTTGAAACACCTGTGGGTCTAATGCCCATTCTCCTGGGTGTATGATGTTGCGACTTAGAAAGTCTGCTGTGACATTTTCCAGTCCTGGGGTATATATGGCTGTAATTTCTGACAAGTGGCGCTCTGCCCAAAAAAGGATTTCTGCTGTGAGGTTCATCAGCTTTTTGCTCCTGGTTCCTCCTTGTTTGGCTATATACTTGACAACTGACCGGTTGTCTGATTCTATCCTTATATAGCCACCATTTATTTGGTCTTGGCAAACTTCTAGGGCCCTTTGTACTGCTTTTAGTTCCAGCAGATTTGATGGAAGATGCTTTTCCTGGTTTGTCCAGGTTCCTTGCACCAATGTTTCTCCTATTTGGGCACCCCAACCTGCGTTGCTCGCATCTGTTGTAATTCTTACCCACTGTACTGGGTGTAGTGTTTGTCCTTTTCCCAGGTTTTGGGTATCTTCCCACCACTTCAATTCCTGTTTTGTGTGTGGGTTTAACAAGATTCTTTGTCTTGTGTTTTTGTGATTCCCGTTCCATTGTTGCAAAATTGTTTTGTAATGGTCTCATATGTAGTGCTGCCCATTTTGTGACGCTTACTGTTGAAGCAAATTTTCCTAGAAGCCTCATGCATTCTTCTGCTGAAGTTCTGGTAGCTTTCCTGAGCTTCTTTGTTTGCTGGCTATGTCTTGCCTCTTTGCGTCTAGCAGTCTCACTTCTTTTACCGTATCGAATTCTACCCCCAGAAATCTTAACAGTTGAGTGGGCATGAGATGACTCATGCCTCTGTTTATTAACCAACCGTGCTGTTCCAGGAAGGTTATGACCATCTTCTGATCTTGTTGTAGTTTCTCCAGACTTTTTGTTTTTAACCAGGATGTCATCCAGGTATGGGTATATTTCTACCCCTCTTTCTCTAATTTCTGCCACTAGAGGGGCTAGAACCTTTGTAAACGTCCTTGGGGAAGTCGCCAGACCAAATGGCAGTGCTGTGTACTGATAATGATCTTGATTTACTGAAAACCTTAGAAATCTTTGGTGTCCCTTTGCTATGGGCACATGTAGATAAGCGTCTTTTAAGTTTATCGCCACCATCCAGTCTCCTGGTTGTACTTCTTGAATAATCAGGTTCAGTGATACCATCTTGAATTTTCTTATTTTCAAGAATGAATTTACCTTTCTTAGGTCTAGGATTGCTCTGTAATCCCCCGTAGGTTTCTTTACTAGAAATATTCTGGAATAAATTCCACTTCCTCTGTCTTCCTGAGGTACCTTCTTTATTACTTCCGCTTGTAATAACTTCTTTAAAGGCGAATTCATTTGCCTTCTTTTTTCCTTGGACTGTACCCATGTTATTAGGCCCATATTTCTTCCTGGCATCTCTTTGAATTCTATACTGTACCACTGACTAATGGTTTCTAATACCCAATTGTCCTGTATTGTTTGGGCCCATGTTGCAGAAAACTGCTTCAGTCGCCCTCCTACTGGCAACTGCTGGGCCCTCTGACCTTCATGTGAACTTGTTCTTTGCAAATGATCCTCTTCCTCTGGCGCCATGAAAAAGCCGGTTCTGGCCGCCCCTCCATGTTGTTTGTCTTGGAAACGACCTGCCAGGTCTATATGCCTTCCTGAGGTAAAAAAAAAATTTTTTAAAAAATGCTCTTACCTCCTGATGCTTTTGTTATTATGGCATCCAGTTTGTTGCCGAAGAGGAACTCACCTTCAAATGTAATCCACATAAGCTGTTCTTTGATGCTGTGTCAGCCATCCACTGTCTGAGCCATAAAGCCCTTCTTGCTGATACCGCTAGCGCCATAGATTTAGCTGCTAATTTTACCGCATCCGAGGCCTCTGCTATGTAGTCTGTTGCCCAATTTACTTCGGACAGTGCCTTAAGAATAGCACTTCTTTTTATACCCTTGTCTATTGCCTCTTCTATGTTGGCAATCCACACTCGCATAGCCCTTGCTGCTGACGTTGCTGCTATGGCTGGTTTGTAGGATGTTCCTGCTGTAACGTATGCTTTTTTCAATACGTAATCCATCTTCCTATCCATAGTGTCCCTTAATGATGCAGCCTCTTCTATTGGGATTGTGGTCATTTTTACTATTCTGGATATAGCAGTATCCACCTTTGGAAATGGAAAAAAGTTATATCTGTGGCGCACAACACTGTAATTGTCAATACAATTCTGATAGGTAATTAGAAATATACAACATATATTGGAATGAGGGAAGTTTAACAACGTACGGTTGCAAATGATGGTCTATGAACTGAGACAGATGTGAAGTCAGGGATCGAATGCCCGACACGATGGGGCGACCTGGCGGCTGTTGTAAATTTTTATGGATTTTGGGTATTATATAGAAGATGGGAATGATTGGAAACTGATTATATAAAAATTCAAATTCCTGTTTAGTAATTGCATTTTGGTCAAGACCCATATTTAAAAATTCCAATAGTTGTTGTTGGTAAGTGACAGTAGGATTAAAGGAGAGGGGTTGGTAAGTAGAGACATCTCCAAGGATACGCATTGTCTCCTTGAGATAATAAGATTTGTCCATAATCATCTTGTTTTCGGTAAGCAGGTACCCCCACCCGAGTTGGAGAATCTTGCCTGAACCTTATATGTTTTTATGTGCTATTTTATGTGTATTTAGTGTATTTTATGATATTAATGATATGCCATATTAAATGTTATTGTAAGTAGTTACCTGTTGTTCTCAGCGTCTGTTAAGTGTTGTATGTTGTTTGTTTGTTTGTTTATATGTTATACAGTATTATGCTATGATTTGATATTTTTTTATATTTACATGTTCACCCACATCACGTGGAGCATCCATTTGGACGGGCGATTTCCGTGGCTCTGGTTGTATATTTCTAATTACCTATCAGAATTGTATTGACAATTACAGTGTTGTGCGCCACAGATATAACTTTTTTCCATTTCCATAACCTGACTGGGGGTCAGGGTTATATCATAGGCTGCCATTGTACTGTGGGATATAGCGCGACCTAGTTGTTTTCTCCATACAGTATCCACCTTTGGGCTGACATCCCAAAATTTGACCTCTTGTGGAAACGGATACATTTTCCCAAATCTTCTAGATGTAATACTTTGGCGTCTGGCCGCGCCAGTTCTGATTGAATAAGGTCCTTGATCACCTGATGTATAGAAAAACTCAACTTTTTTTTGTCTTGACCCAAAACAGTTTATCTTTCCTGTGGGTCAATTCTTCAGTATCTTCCACTCTAAATGTAGTGTGTGCAGAGCGCACAGCAGAGAAATGAAGGAGAGCAGGTCTGGCAAACATACTCTTTAATGGAAAACCCTAAATAGAGGGTTGCAACCCTTTGCACTTTATCAAGAAAGTTTAAATGCTAAAGCCTGTCTCGTGGCTTTGATGAGTGGGTCCACCATTTCTACATCAAATTCAGATTCATCCTCCTAAATATCTTGATCTGATGAATCCAATTCACCTTCTGACACCTGACAGCATTCTATGTCTGATTCGTCAGATGAAAAGCCTTTTCCCTTATCCAAACTGGTTTAGGATCTTGACCTTTCCTGCGTAGGGTTAACTGTCTGTTGAACAGCAGCATCCACACTCTGCATAACTGCCTCCTTAATTAGTACAAGGGAGGTGCTCATCTGCTCATTAGAATCCCCCGCTGCTGTCTTAAGACAAATCTTCACACAGCTTCTTTCTCATGCTGCAGGATTCCCCTTAGCTATATTAACAAAACAAAATAAATACTAAATATACACCCTAAAGTATATAGATCCTCTCTCTTTCCCATTTAGTACTAAAACTAAGGACTCACCTAGTCTTGGGAACTGAACTTTTTAGAAGTCTCCATATCCAGCACTTGGCTTCTCACTGCTGAGCGTTCCATGCTGCAGCACACACACACACACACACACAGACACACAGACACACAGACACACAGACACACACGGCTTGCGTGTCCGCCGGCTGGAACGTGACGCGCGCGCTCCCGTGCACTGTTCCCTCTACCGCAGCGTTCCAGACGCTAGCGCAGTCAATCTGAGCCTTTTTACGGCTCGCAGCTGTGGCTGCTTCCCCCCCGCTGTACCGGGCGCCTGGGGGTTTCTTTACCGCAGCGTACCAGACGCTAGTGCGGTGAGTCTGAGCCTTCACGCGGCTCTCAGCTGCAGCTGCTATGCTCCCCATCCCTTTGTCTGGTAATGGGGCTTCCTCTGCATGTAAGTCTCCACGGCCCGCGACTGCAGCTGCTCCCCACCCCACGAATGTACTGGGTTCCTGGGGCTCCTCCGACTCTTAGGGGTCTCCGTCTTGCCACCACATGGGCGCATCGACCGGAGCTTCAGGGCAGAGAGGCTGAGGTCCCTGGATATCTGCACAAGGAGCAGTAGGTGAGTCCCTTTAGAAAATAAAAAATCCTACTCCTAGCTGTGTGGACAGGAAAAAGACTATGGTGCAGGTAGAGGGAGGGGCCTTATATGGCCTACCTGCAAAAGTCTATTTCCTGTCCTACCTAGAGTGAGAAGGGATTAACCCAAAGGTGCCCACTGCCAGGGTGATCAGGAAAAGAACATTATTTTCGGTTTGCTACCCAATACAGCAGGTGGATCCCCAGTTCTCCCCATTACTTAAGATGAGATATTAATAAATACGTTCTGCCGGAGACCAAAAGTAGGTAGTGTAAAGCCGCATTGTAAAAAGCAAAAAGCCGGGTGCCTAAATTATTTTATTGGGTGATTAGGTCTTTCGAACATATCTACAATGTAACTATACATGACTTGAGCCAACAGGCTCCTAAGTATTAGGTTGGTTTAAAGCACAGGATCAAACAGAACCATCTTAAAGTAGTGGGTTAGCAACCATATTTTGTTCTCTACTATTACAAAGTAGACGAACGTGCCGTTTCCCTACAGGTTTACTGGTTTGTCAGAATATCTGTTATATCTTATGTATATTCTATACCTATTTACTCTTAATATTTATTGCATGGTACATTTATTGGGTAAATATTCAGCTTGTTTGTATTTTATCATGCCATAGAAGTCACAGGAGTATGGAATACCACTTCGTAAGTCCTTGTGCAAAATCAGTGATCCTCATACCACATGTTGAGAACCTGTTATAAAAGTTAAGCCTCACTTAGTTAACCCATTGACAGTGTCGAGCAAACATTTTCCGGCCTCCTGTGATCGATCGGCGAAGATTCGGCTCGGAGGTTCACTACATGGCTGTCAGTGCAACAGAAGAAGACCAAAGATGCAAAGTTCTGTGGGGAAGATCATGTGACCAGGCAGTTCATAGCAGTGCAGCCCTTATTAGTATGTGTCTATGAGTATATGTGCATGACAGAAAAGCATTTACAGTATAAAGATAAAAAAACAGCAGATTATTCAAAATAAAAGCAAATATGAATACATTTAATTAAGTATTGAATACAAATGAGAAAAGTGAAAGCTTTAAAGCACCTGATTGACTTTGTCCATAGCTAGAACTGTAACTTCCATAGTTCTGTCCAGGGACTGTTGTCTCTGCGGTCTGCCCATAGCCAGAATATGCCTGTGTGCAGAAGATTGAAACGGCAAATCAGAAACTATAGCAGTGGTTCTATCCTTTTGGGAACCTAGCAACACCAGGTTTCAGAAACAACCAATACATTACACAAGGTTGAATTGAAATATAGGTAGCTTAAAGAATCACTGTTTTTTTATTTTCTTACCTGATCATTATAGGGGTTCTGTGGGCAATCCTGGGTTAGCAATATGGTCGCCGACGTCCGTATTTGGCCTGGTGGTCAACAGAAAAGCTGTGACGTCATCAAATGACATCACAGATTTCTATTGGTGCCCCAGCGGCCACATTTCTAGTTTACCAACACAAAAAAAACCCTACAAATTTCTCCGGTGCCAGAGGGTCCCCTGACATTGGGGGACCACAGATGAACCCCACGGAATCCCCTGGTTCAGGCAGGATAAAACAAAAAACACCCCCAGTGAGGGAAGACTTCTTTAAATGTCAATGCAATTTGTTCACCAATTCATGGTGTAGCTGGAAGGATCCCGGGTTAGGGTTAAGAGTAGCTGAGGCATTAGCATTAAATTATTGGAGAAGCTGCTTGTGAAACTTAATTCCGCGGTTGTGTCAGTAAACTATGTTCCAATTACCCAAAATGTACATTGTGATGAAATAAATATATATATATATTTTTTTTAAACAAAATTCAATAGAATAATGACTGATTGCATTGACTATTTCTTTGCAACCCTACTTCTTCCAGGGAAACAGGCTAACTAGTTATCAGAAAGAAAGCAGTGTGCTACTCAACATGTGAAAATCAGACTCCTCACCCGATGGATGAGCTGTTCCCCCAAAGATGCTAGTCGGGAAACTTAAGAAAATTGCATCCCTATTTTCTGGGGGTAACCCACCTGTTACTGTGCGGCACAGTAAGCCCGCAGGAGGCTTGTAAAAAGGACAAATAGGATAGCCACTTCTAACTCCAGGTAGAACAGAAACACTGATCCAAAAGAGGGAGGGGATACCTTTATACCAGCCCCTGGATCAGAAGTTTTTGTCTTATCTTAGAAAGAAGGCAGAGTCAACCACAATGGTGTGTACTGCCAATAGGACCAGGGAAGTAATTTTATTACAAAGGTTTGAATATTCAATTTTCATATGAATGGATTACTATATAAAGCAGTATGAAAAACCAAGATCAACACATGCCCAAATTCAATAAAACCCAACATGTCAGCAGAACAACATTCTACTTCTCACTTTAAGGCTTTACACTCTTCTGCCCCGCCTTACACCTCAGTCCTAATTTCTCGCTATACACCTGCCCGACTCTTGTGTTCTGCTGAAGGATGTCTTCTGTCTACGCCTTTTGTATCTAAAGCCCTCTCCCATCTAAATCCTCTCACCTCAATATCCGACTGGTACACTCTCTCCACCTTCAGGACCGTTTTTTAAAATACACCTCCTTAATGAAGCGTATGGGGAGCTGCGCTGGCTGATACTATACATCTCAAATGCATGGACCTTGGCCCCTTGCAGACGCACTTACCAGATCACCCTCCTTCTGTCTCTCTAAGTCTCCCCACTTACCCCTTAGATTGTAAGCTCTTTGCGGCAGGGACTCCCTATCCTCCTTTTTTGTGTCTGAAGCGCTTATTCCCATTGTGTTATAATATTATGTCACGTGTATTGTAGAGCACTATATAAATATATACATACATTAACCCCTCTCTCATTACTTATATAATACTGCGCAAAAAGCCTGCAAACATCCTTTTCTGCCTTCTTTGAAAATATTTTATTTAAATTGGGGTTTTAGTTACATATTTTGACCAAAGTTTAATAATCTATGATGAGAATTAGGTTTTGTATTTCGGAAGGATGATCTCCTGGTTATCTGCTAATGGTATAAAATATAGTTACATTTGCTGCTCAAAGTCTCTCAATGAAAACTAAAGAGAAGCAGGAGGAACACCGCTCAGAGGACATAGTAAAAAATTAACAATTAGACAACCTGATCTGACGTTACGTGGGCAAGCTCATCAGACTTTGGTCAAATTATGTAACTAAACCCTTCATTTTAATGAAATATTAGAAATATAAAAGGATATGCAGACTTCTCAGTATAAGTGACAGGAATGGTTTAATAATGATGAAATGTTACATGTAAGTGAATTTGGATGTGTCAATCTGATGCTTTTTTGGTCACTTTAACAGCACATCAGTTATAAAAAAAAAAAAAAAAGACAATACGAGTAATATATGTACTGGGTGAGCTTATTTACTGGATATGTAAAACAGTGTACTTATATGAACTTTAAACTAAGCTATTGCAGGTAAAAAAAAATTCAGTTCTGTTATGGTGGGACCAGTACCCGAGTTCACTGCAATTGTGTTAATTTTGGTCGCAAACATAGCCCTGGAGTTTGACATAGGAGAAAATGTTATGCTATCTTAGAAACAAGTAACCTTCTGCCAAAGTATGAATAACACTTACTTGTGATGACTGTCCAAAGTTTTGGGATCCCGGAGTTCCATATCCAGGATAGCTGGAAAATCGATAAAATAGTTGTAGAACTACAAGCATGTTATAAAAATAATACACTGTTCAATTGCATTCTTCAATATGTTACCATGTACAGATTAATGCTACAATGATACCAGATGCCGCTGAGCTGCAGCGCGATCCGGTGACGTCATCCTAAGGCTGCGGTCCCAGTCATGTCTGTGACACGCGCGCCCGGCGGGGGGGGGGGGGGGGGGGAGGGGGCTAAGCGGCGCGTGCACAGCGCTAACCACGATCTGAGGGGAGAGAGGGAGCTTGCGACGGGAGGGGGCGTGGTTGGCGATTTGCGCCTCCGTCGCAAGGTTTGAACTCAATTTGATTGAGTTGGAAAAAACTTTGCAGCACGGCGCGGCTGCAAATTCAGCGTGACGGTGCGTACTGGGCCCAGCCCCATTGAGGGGCGGTGCTTACACGCACAGCGCACGCCGCGCCCACAGGCTGTTACTGGGACCGCAGCCTTATGCTGTTGCCGAGCGGCATATGAACACGCAGGGGAGACAAAGAGGCATTGGCGGAACTGCTCACGTGATGCAGCCGTCGCCTGCCAATAACAAATTGCTCTGTCTGCTCACCAGTCTGCTGCCCTGCAGTTCCAGGCGGTGTGCACATAGCTCAAGGTATGTTTACTTAAATTGGATTTATGCATGTTGTTTTTGAGCCGTGCGGCGTCGCGCTAACGGCGGTTTTTGGTATAATCACGGCCTAAGTCGTTCAGCAGTTTTCTTTTATTATTTAGTAAATACATTTTACTGAACATAATATCCTGATATGCATCATAGGATTCCAGTGCAGTCATTTTATAAAATGTGAAAACTGTACATAATACCGCGCTCCTCCCTATAGAAGTTTGCTGCAGGTAAAAAGATAGGCCTTAACATATAGAAAAACAAAAAGAACGATTCCTGCGCTCCTACCAATTAGGCTACAAATAAAATAATACTCATGAAAAATGGTATTTTGTTAAACCCTTTGGTCAAAGCATTCGTAAGCCTGCATGCCACGTCAAGGCATACCCGTTTAATGCAGGTACACACACACAATCGTTGTCCCATGGACTGGTGAAAAAAGTGTAAAAGCCCTGAAGGGGTTAAATAAAGCATGAGCTTATGTGGGTAGTGCAATTAAAATCTGGCTGAAGCCAGTATCATACTTACCTTTACTATGGAGGTAAACTGGGTGCACAAATTCCCAGATGTGAATATAATAAAACTTACACATATCCCATCTTTTTGTTTTATTTTATAAAATGTAAAGATTAAATAAATTAAGGCTACAAACCCATAATTCTGCCAAACTTGCCAAGTTTAAGAAAGACCTTTGTGTTAATGCTGTAATTTTATTTTCGTTCATAAACCAGCGCATGCTGACTGCACTGGTCATTATGCCATGTACAATCAAGGTGTCGTAATATTAAAATAAAACCGACCTCAGGCAACATTATGAGAATTGCAGCTTCAAAAATGCATTCCCACTTACCAATATATATTGGCATTGTACTACATACCTCTGTTGCTGTTGTCCTCCAGAACTGCCGTAGCTACCCGAATCTGAAAAGCAAAAAATAAACATGATGTATACTGTGATCTTTAACAGTATGCAGCACAGATAAACTATATCAACATAATGTTTCATCAACATTTGAAAGAAAACGCTCCGTGGAGTTGAAGACGAGCGTGGTTCAGCTCCAAAGGACTCCTCTCTCAGAGTACGAAATATATATTTTTTTTAATAAATTGCATTTGAACTAAAATCAGGTAGCAGGATTGCTGCTTTAAGAAGTCACCACTAGCGTACATATATATATATATATATATATATATATATATATATATATATATATATATATATATATATATATAAAAAACAAAAAAGTGTGGCGCCAAAAAATAAAAATATAATAGTGATATAATAAATTAAATATGACTATAGTTAATGAATAAAAAGTTGTGTAAAGTGAATGATGTATGAAAGGGTTAATATCTCAATTACACTAATGTGACCTTAGTGCATATTGATACAACACAACCAATAAAAGTGTATAAAACAATGCATAAACGTGCTCAAAAAAGAGAAAAAAAAAAGACACAAAAATCAAAAAACTCCAACCAGTCCTTCCATAATTAGTCCATGATGATAGGATGTCTGATGTTGAAAGGGGTCTTTAGGCTGCTCTCACACGGGGTAAACCAACTCCACAGATATCTACAGACAAAAAAAGAGAGAGAGCGCACGCCCCATAGCATAATACTGCATAAAATTTATTAAAACAAGGAAGGGGATGGGAAATGGGGGGGGGTAGGAATCGCACTCACAGGATGCACACAGTTAAAAGGCAATTTGTGATTATATCACCACCATCCGGTTCTGGATACTGGAACACGTCTCCGTGGACTCCTTCAGGGCTGCCAGACACGATCACCAGGGACCAGATGTTAAAGGCTCCGTTCGCTGTCTGTATAGAGTCCAAAACTCCAGCTCACACTTCCAATGGCCGCCGATCGTATTCCCGCGCTTGGTGTAGGCTGCTGCGCATGCGCGGCGTCGTCGTGATGACGTAATCGCGCTCTCAGTACCCTAACGCGTTTCGTCACCTGACCGGTCAAAGTTACCGGTCAGGTGACGAAACGCGTTAGGGTACTGAGAGCGCGATTACGTCATCACGACGACGCCGCGCACGCGCAGCAGCCTACACCAAGCGCGGGAATACGATCGGCGGCCATTGGAAGTGTGAGCTGGAGTTTTGGACTCTATACAGACAGCGAACGGAGCCTTTAACATCTGGTCCCTGGTGATCGTGTCTGGCAGCCCTGAAGGAGTCCACGGAGACGTGTTCCAGTATCCAGAACCGGATGGTGGTGATATAATCACAAATTGCCTTTTAACTGTGTGCATCCTGTGAGTGCGATTCCTACCCCCCCCCCATTTCCCATCCCCTTCCTTGTTTTAATAAATTTTATGCAGTATTATGCTATGGGGCGTGCGCTCTCTCTCTTTTTTTGTCTATATATATATATATATATATATATATATATATATATATATATATATATATATATATATATATATAACATTTGAGACACTAGGCTGGATTGTATGTCAAAATTACAAAGTGGAGTGTCAATTTAACACTCAGGCCCGAGATTGTTCTACAAGCTACACCAACCAGTTAAACATGAAACACAATCCTTTCTTAAAGTTTCACATTCAAGCCTTTCCCACATATAAGAAGTTATGAATGTACAGTATACCAATGTTACTGCTTGTAACATTTAGGAGACCAAACTGAGTTCTTCATAGACTAAATGATAGGATACAGAGCTTTCTAAACCACATAAGTCTCTTCAAATGTTCTATCCTTGAGGTTTTGAAATCACTGTAAACATATTTCATTCCTACAGGATGTCTCAAGTTGGTCCACTAAACGGTATCACAACCTACAACGAATTTACACTTTTTCAAGGCTACCAGATCTTTAAATACTTTAATCCATTTTTGGGCATTTAGGCCCTGTCCACACCGTGCGCGGCGCGAACAGGTCGCACCTCTGAGGCAGGCCATAGAGCGCGCAACAGAATTTTGAGCCGACCCAAACAAATGTCTTTGTTGTGCGACGGCCGGGTCACGTGAGTGGTTCAGACAATGAGGGAGAACCAGCCTCGTGCCGTCACGGCCACGCACATCATCGAAAACAAAGGCCACGTATCGCTCCAGCAACTGGGACGCGACGCCATGCACTCAGACGAGCGTCTACTGTAATCTCAGCCTTAGACTGCCTTACGAGGCTTCACCTGGCCACTCCAGCAGCCGCCTGTCCCTCTCTATCCCCAATGCTGACGAAGTGGAGATGTAGCTGGCGTGAATCATAACTTCTCCCCACTCTTAGGGCCGTTCTATACTGGTTGCGGCCGTGCACGCGTGCATGTGCCGCATGCTTTTTGTTTTTATAGAATCTCACTGCTGCCAGGAGCGACAGGTACTTTGTGTATGTATGTGAGTATATGTGTGTGTGTGTGTGTATATAGATTGTGTGAGTGAAATAATGGTGTAAATAAGATTTTTTTTAAACAAAAAAAAAGTTGAATACATTTTTTTTTATTTGTGCACGCATTGACACACACACACACACACACACACACACACACACACACACACACACACACACACACACACACACACACACACACACACACACACACACACACACACACACACACACACACACACACGTAGCAACGCGAAATCATCCCTCCCACCGTCTTCACCGCTGTTTGTTGGCTCCCTGCCGTGCGCGCGGCCCTAGTATAGAAGGGCTGGCTGACCTCAGCCATCTATAACTGACGTGCGCGCGCACTGCGTAGCACGCCCCGGCACTATAGAGAACCAGCCTTAGGCTAAGTCCCCGCTGGCGCTGAGCGCGCTCATGAGCACCGGGTGTCCTGCTTGTACGCGCAGGAGAGAGGGGGGGGGAGCAATTAGACTGTAAGCTCCTCGGGGCAGAGACTCCTCTTCCTTAATGTTACTTTTATGCCTAAAGCACTTATTCCCATGCTCTGTTATTTATATTATCTGTTATGTATTTGATTACCACGTGTATTACTACTGTGAACCGCTATGTACATTAATGGCATTATATAAATAAAGACATACATACATGGCGGGTAGTTGAGCGCGCAGGTAAGTATAGTTGTTTTTGTTTACCTAAGCGCCGATCGCGGGTGAGCATGTGTGCACGCACACAAGCGCCACGCGCACCGCCTGAGCGGGGACTTACATATATAGATTTATGTAACTACCCACGCAAGCGCCGCCCGCTCAGCACTAGCGGGGACTTAGCCTAAGGCCTTGTCCAGGGTGATGCTGAGCAGGCTTGCGCTGGCCGCGATGAAACACATTGCTGCAATGTGTGTGGCCAGCGTGAGCGAGCAAATTTGATTATGCCGCTCGCTGGTGAGCGGTTTGCCCAATGACATCATGGCCGCACCCCCCAACGCACAACCAGTTGGCCATAAATCGCCCGGCCTAGCAGAGCACGTGACATCACCGCGCACAAGCGCATTAATGATACAAGATACCAGCACGGCACAGGAGTGAAAAAAATATAGTGTTTATTTAGTCCAACAAGCAAACATTTAACCTGACATTTCGGCCCCAAGGGGGACCTTCTTCAGGGATGAAACGTCAGGCTAAATGTTTGCTTGTTGGACTAAAACACTATGTTTCCCACTCCTGTGCCATGCCGTGCCCTGCTGGTATCTTGGACCACTAATGAGACATATATAATAAATTCACATCTGGCAGCCGGCTTTATAGGCCCCTCCCCCTCATTTAGCCAGTAATGCTTCCCAGGATTATTATGAGGCGGAACAAAATCCTTTATTTATCCTTCTGTCGGTTACATAAGGCTGAACTAGTGCCTTATATACCGGGCTCACCGGGTAAATAACCTCTACTTATATGGAGAAATATACATATCACGTGTGTGTGTGTGTGTATGTATATATATATTTACTGATGAACATTTCTCAGCTCCTCCTATCCCGGTCCCCTGTATTTCTCCTGCGTCACCGGATCCCGCCCCAGTACCGAGGCAGGCCCGTGTGTCCACTGTCCAGTGAGGCTGCTGAAAAAGGCCACGGGCCTCACATTTCCGGGCCCTTTCCCTGACCGGGACACTGGCCCAGTTGTCTTCCCGCCCCGCCCTCCTGTACCTGAAGACATGATGGCGGCGGAGGAGGCGGGAGAAGAAGCGCGGGAAAACGAAACCGACAACTCCAACCGCGCGCTGAACGGACTGCTGAGGCGGCGATCACGGCGCGCGACACTCTGCGGTGGGGCTGCGCGAGGACGTATTCGACGCACGCTCGGCGCGAGGGAGGTGCGTCCGGGCCACGCGGGAAGTGGGATGTACAGTGCTGTGTGTGTATGAGGTGGGGGTTGGGAAGACGTGCACGCATGCGCGGGAAAGGGGAGGAGGCGAGGGAGTGACGTGGTAGAGATGAGACCTGCTGTCTGAGTGGCAGGCCCAGAAGTGTAGGCTTGTACGTCCAGTGACGGACATTGTGCAATTACACACGCTCCAATATCTGGCCATGACACTAGGGAAACTTATTTGCTACTGTATGTCAATGTGGATTAGAAGAACTTCCATGCAACCCCCCCCCCCCCCCCCATTGAAGTCGGCACAATAACACATACATTTTACTGTATGAAAAGATATCATCAGAATATGTGTATTTATGGATTTATGTGAATATACTTAGCGGTGTTAAATCCCCACTAATTAGCAGATACGTTCTCAACCTCCCAGCTGCTTTAATTTGCCTAAGCTTCAGTAGCAGAAGAGGAACCGCTGAATGTAATAGGTACAGGTACTGTATGCAATTGTGTGCAAGTCATAATAGTAGACAAAACCTAAATACAAAATTGCCCAAGAAGGGTCACAAAATGTCCCTAGAGAATTGCCCTCTTCACATATAGATGGTGACTGACTATGGGTCTAGGGTCCCTAAGGCCTTCATAAATTAAGTGTGACCACAGGGTAGATAGTCAAAAGGTATGTTAAATGTAAAACATAATAACATTTTATTATATATATATATATATGTAACGGGTTCCCCCCCCCCCCCAATCTCACATTGGCCCGGGTAGTCTAACCAACCCCCATTACGTGTTTGTGTTTGGTGGTGCACCTGTAGGCAACAGGACTCCTGAGTCTCCCGCGTGGTGGTATTAGGGGATGTCATCAGGACAGGTAGCTGAGGTAGTGGGTGCGAGTTCAACTTACATCATGTGCAGCGCCTCCACCTCATCAGGATCTATGCTTCCGCAGGGAGATGGTCCTGGTGAGGAACTCCTTCTTGGTGGTGACTGCCACTGCTGAGTAATCTCACGCTCACACAGTGGGGGTTTTGTTAACAAGGTCATCTTTATTGTAGGTTGGGATGTAGCAGACTGCCCCATGCAGCTGCCGGCTCTAGCCGCACATCTCTCCGTGCTGTCCCTTTGCCAGGTACGCCCTCCCGTATTGAAGTGGGATTCCCTCTTCTCCTAGGGGGATTCCCTCTTCTCCTAGGGAGACCCTCTCTGTGCCAGGTCCCTGGACACAGAGTGGCTTAGACAGGCTTGATTGGTCAACCTGTACCGCTAGTTACTGCACTAGGGTCACAAAGTGTTCCTACAATCCCTTATGCAGGATAATACAAGTTACCAGCTACTTCACATAACTGCTGGACACAACTAACTGACAGTGTTGTGCCTTATATTCTTCAGGAGGCAGGCGCATCTCTGATGTCACTATCCAGGGACTCAGAGCATACAGCCACTCCCCTCCATACATAGGGCACCTCACCATGGTGTGAGGGAAAACCTCTATAACTACTGCTGGCATACCCGTACTTATCAGGACTTACTGCCAACAGAGAGAAAAGTAATATACCATTATTATGCATGGCTATATATATATACTAGCTGAGAGACCCAGCGTTGCTCGGAATGTACCCCCTTCACAGCTGGCTGGCCCCCATGTTCACAACCCCCCCCCCCCCCACTCCTTCACAGCTGCGGTCTCCTCTCCCTGCCCACCACATCACTCTCCCCTGGCCCCCACATCACTCTCCCCCCCCTGGCCCCCACATCACTCTCCCCCCCCTGGCCCCCACATCACTGTCCCCCGCCTTGCACGTCACCTAACTCCCCCCCCCTTGCACGTCACCTGACTCCCCCCCCCTTGCATCTCACATGAGTCTCGCCCCCCCCCCTTGCACGTGAGATCACTACCCTCCCTTGCACCTCACATTAGTGTCCCCCCCCCTGCATGTCCCCCCCGGCCCCCACCACACAGACTGTCTGCCACACACACACACTGAGATACACACACACACACACTGAGACACACACACACACACTGAGACACACACACAGTGTCACACACAGTGTCACACACAGTGTCACACACAGAGACACAGGAGTAAAAGGCGCAAGTTTGGAAGTGAGTGCCGTTGGGAGGAAAGGTGGCGCCAGTGTCCCCCCACCGGCCGCCCCAGGGGACAGTCAGCCGCGCCGAGACCGCCACTGCCCTGCTCTCCCCTCCCCCCCCCTCGCTGGCATGTCCCGGTTGGCGGTTGGTGACAGTTGGCTGTGCGTGGCGGGAGGTGATGGCGGAGCAGCGGTGGGGGAGGAGGGGTCATGTTGGGGGAGGGGGGGTCGTGTTGGGGGAGGGGGGGTCGTGTTGGGGGAGGGGGGGTCGTGTTGGGGGAGGGGGGGTCGTGTTGGGGGAGGGGGGGTCGTGTTGGGGGAGGAGGGGTCGTGTTGGGGGAGGGGGGGTCGTGTTGGGGGAGGGGGGGTCGTGTTGGGGGAGGGGGGGTCGTGTTGGGGGAGGGGGGTCGTGTTGGGGGAAGGGGGGTCGTGTTGGGGAGGGGGGTCGTGTTGGAGGAGGGGAGGTCATGTGGGGGGAGGGGGGCAGGCGGCAGCGCTCGGTACCTAAGGTGCTGCTTCTGTCGGGAGTTGATGGAGGAGCAGCAGAGGGTGTGCGGAGGTGATGTGTAGTCCGCGGGGGAGGAATCTGCGCAGAGTGGTGGTGCCGTTTCAAATAACACAGTAATGATATGTGACTACTGTTATATCACAATATTTAAATCTCCGTATAGTGTATATATCAATCAGTATTCACACTACTGGAGCATATAGTATTGGTATAAAATAATGTCAGTTGTTACTAATATCAAGACAATTGTACCTCATTACTGTTATATAAGCTCAATGGTATACTGAGTATATATGTATATACAGTTGTGTGAAAAAGAAAGTACACCCTCTTTGAATTCTATGGTTTTATATATATATTATATTTATATTATATAGGCTGTCTCACACTTTAATCTGGTCTGTAACTGTTTCATACGCTCATAATATATATTTTCTTTAACTGTGCACGCAATGTCTTGTATATAATGTATACCCTGTTCATTTATGTAACTGAATTTGTAACCATGTATTATTTGTTTTACTCTGTGCCCAGGACATACTTGAAAACGAGAGGTAACTCTCAATGTATTACTTCCTGGTAAAATATTTTATAAATAAATAAAATATCGGGACATAATAACAATCATCTGTTCCTTATCAGGTCTTAAAATTAGGTAAATACAACCTCAGATGAACAACAACACTTGACATATTACACCGTGTCATGATTTGTTTAAAAACATGGCTTCTCCATTTCGGCTTTATTTTTGTTAAATCCTGACACAGTGTAATATGTCATGTTCATCTGAGGTTGTATTTACCTAATTTTAAGACCTGCTAAGTGTAACGGTCAGACCCCCCACCCAATCTCATATTGGCCACTGTGGGTGTAATCTGCTCCCAATTACATGTCTGTGTGATATGTTGTGCACCTGCTGGCAACAGGACTCCTGAGTCTCGCGCTGGTTGGTAATGGGGAATATCACCATGACAGGCGTCTTAGGTAGTGTTCTGAGTCCTACTCACATTTGTTACAGCGCCTCCACCCCATCAGGATCCCTACGGCAGCAGGGAGGAGTATCTGATAGGGAACTCCTTGGTGCATCTTCCTGGGGAATAACTCCAGACTCACTCAGGAAGGATCTCTTGAACCAGGGCATCTTTAATAGCATGTTACGTGGCAGCCTGCCCATCATAGCGGTCGTCACTTAGCCGCTCATTTCGTTGAGGTACTCCATGCAGAAGGTTTCTCCTTTCTTAATTGAGTTGCTCTCCACCTCTCCCCTAAGGGAGACCAGCTGTGCCAGGTCCCTGGACACAGTGTGTATTCAGCTTGCACTTGACTCTCTGACAGACAGACTTGAACTGCTGCAGACACTTCACATGAACCCAGACTCAACAACCACTAACTTTAGGCAGTTCTGTGTAATATATAGACTCCAGAAAGACCCACCTCTGTGTCACTAACAGTGGACACAAAGCATGTTGCCACTTCCTTTGCTACATATGACACTTCACCAGGGTTTGAGGGCAAACCTCCATGATAGTTACTGGCAACCCTGCCTTCTTACCAGGATTACTGCCAGCATGAGAGAGATCTGTACACCAATTTTACACTTGGCTACAATCTCCCCCTGGTGGAACCCAACGACCCGGCTGGGATCTAAATTTGCAGAACCTTCCTTCAGGTAGCACTGCAACACACATAACAAGATACATAGCATAGGAATACATTATCACAGAACACATGTTTTTTACATCAGAACATAATCACATAACAGCTACATCCTGACCTGCAAGACTGTACTGCTCCTAAGGAGAATCTAATTTAGTAATAATGCCTAGGGTCTGGCTTCTGCACCTCCCTCCCATTGGCATCCTTCACTGTAATACTGTAAGATCTGGGCGGCCCATTCTCTGGCCTATACTCCATCTTATACATGAAGATGTTGCGCCCAACACTCCATACCCTCATAAGGTAAGATTTCCTCTCCTCAGTCTTGTACTGTGCGTGACCACCCAATTTGGACATAATGTAATCCTCAACAGTCTCCCTCAGCCACGTATCCCTGTTATCTTCTATCTCCTGCATGAGAGGTTCAGGCACATACAGATATTCCAGACCATGAGACCTTTTGTATCTGGTAACTATTGCTCTCTCAGCCCTGCTGATGCGGATAAGCTTCTTATTACCTGCCCTGCCTGGCAGCACCCACGACAATGGTTCTTCAGGAGCAACCACGTCATATAGTATGGACGACCCTCGGGGAGTAACTAGACCCTTTTGAATATCGTACCACCTTTTCCTTAATTCTTCTAGGCGCTCCTCATCTGAGTACTCACCGTCATCCCACTAGTGGTCAACTATATCACTCCTTATTAATATGAATCGCGTACGATCCAACCAGGCCTCATACCCCTCAAACATAGGAGCCCACCATCTGGTTTCTTTCTCCACAGCCTGTTCTTTCACATCCACTGTTATCTCA
Source organism: Ascaphus truei (assembly GCF_040206685.1). Classification (NCBI taxonomy): domain Eukaryota; kingdom Metazoa; phylum Chordata; class Amphibia; order Anura; family Ascaphidae; genus Ascaphus; species Ascaphus truei. The sequence continues at coordinate 193,438,138 of NC_134485.1, read as the reverse complement.
CTTTCCTCCGGTTCTCCCCCAAAAGACACTCCTGATGTCCTTGTGGACCTAGAGGCTGACCCAAGGCGTTTAGGCCTACCCCTTACATTGGCATTGCAATTAATCGAATTCGTTCTTGACGACACCCCAGAAGCAATCATTTCCCTCCCTGATCCTTCATCAGAAGTAAAACAATCCCCCCAGTCCATATTTGACCCAGTCCGTTCCTCGGAGGTATCCCGGGACTCCCCAGACAACCCTTGGCTCGATAGTGACCCGGATGAGGAGGTGACAGGGACAGGGGTTTGAGCTATGGCCGGGGACAGGGCAAAGGGGGATGCATGCTGGCGATGCGGCATCACTATCCGCAATTTGGCAATGCCGGAGCCAGTGTCGAGCGGATCAGGCTCACCCGTCTCCTGGTTCCCAGGCTTCCACAGGGCCTGCCAGCTCTTGCTCTTCTCTCCTCCAGACGACCTGGTACAGCACGGCGGTCGCGAGGGCGTGGCCATCTTCCAGCCGGTTCCGCTGTGTCCGCCAGAAGTGACATCATCGATCTCGCGGGACGAGGCGCCGCCATATTGGGTTGGGTTCCCCACTGGAACCTCTTCCTCCAGAACGACATCCGCCGCCGGAAGTGATGGTTCCTCCCGCTGCTCCGCTTGGGCCTTGGCTGGGCTTTCCTTCGCCGTTGCCTCCAATCGGAGCCTGTGGAGGGTAAGGGGGTGTCTCACCGCTCCGTCGGCTTGTGATGGGGTTCTCTCCTTCCGCGCTGGGAGTCGCTACGGCCGTAGGACTCATCTGCTCCGGTCGCTTCAGCGCAGGTGATCGCGGTACATCGGGACTCGTTTCCTCCGCAGTACAGGTAAGTGCTGGTTCTTTTTCAGCACCGCTGTAGTGGCCTGCCGGTAGGCGCATCACCACCGATGTCGGGCTTGCTTGCTCATCGTCCGATGAGGCAGACTATGACGCTGGTAGTGGTACTTCCACAGGGGACCGACAGCGAGGTTCCGGGTTCTCGCTGCGGTTGCAGACCCCAATTTCTTTCTTCTCCGTAGCGATCATCAGCAACGATCCCCATTCTCCGGGATCAGCTTTCTCCGTCTTTACTTTGGGTGTGGCTCCAGTCGTCAGCTTGGCTGTCTCTCCTCCTGCCTCTGCGGCGTGCCCAGGCACAAAGGGCTGCACGGCCCACAAATAATGTATGCCACATTGGGGACACCTTGCAGTGGTACTGGCTTCTCCGCCTGGCAACCTGCATTGCATGCACAGGCACCGCAAAGTTTCTGTGTCACCCGCCTTTACTACCAGAAAGCCTCCTGGCAACGAATAGAGGTGTACTGCAATGTCCATCTCGTTCTTAGTCGTACTGGTTAAGGGAGACACTTTGCACAGTGGTCTCGCCTGTTCACCAGCTCCTTGTAACCGAAGGGCAGGAAGCGCACATCCAGCTCCTCCCTCAGCCAACTCGGTTCGCATTTGGCAGATACAGGGACCCCTTCCCCTGGTAGATATTAAGGGAGGGTCCCACAGGTTCACTTGATGACCCATGATTGGCTCTGAGCCTGTCATAGTCCATGAGGGCGCAGCCACAGCTTTCGCGCCACTTCCCCCAGCAGGGTGGGGTTCTTTATTTCGCGCCAATCCCGGCCAACTCCTTGCAATAGCATGATTTGCAGAATTTTCTTCAATGGGCCCACGCGGTCTCCCAGGGAAGCGGGAACCGCCATCTTGGATTGCACGGCCATTCACATAAGCAACTGAGGTAGATACTGGTCTGTTGATCACCGTCTGGCAATCAGGTTCTCCATCCACTCCACACATAACGACAATGTCCTCCACACTCTCATCCAGGGCAGCACCCCGGGATCCTAGGCAGGACAAAAATGGCGCAGCCACTGCTTTAGCGCCACTCCATAGCAAACTAGCCAAAGTCACTTCGGTAGTCTGTTCTTCTGTGGTACACACACCACGTGCTCTCTCTCCATCAGGCGCGGGTCGCCATCTTAGATTCTCGGTCGCCATCTTTACTTGATACTTGCTATCGCACATGGTGCTCCTCTCTGCTGGGCAGGTGCCAATTCGATGCAATAAAGAATGCCAGTGCACCACTCTACATGTATCCCATGTATGTCTGACTCATGTTACTACCTCAGGCTAGGCTCACTCTCTCACTGTATGCTGTGTCTACCTTCCTCCATTATGTGCTCTGTGGTAAGTGTTCTGGCTACTGGCTAGAGTACTCTGGCTTCTCCCATGCAGTACTAGGGCGTCCACCTCTCTTGGCTACCTCTAGCGCAGATCCTCTCCAGAATTCCTGACCCATGTTAACCAGGCTATCCCTTCAGGCATCCTACGACTAGCCGCCTCAAGGTAACTAGAACAGCTATAGCCCTGTCTCCAGACCCACTTTACTCCTTTCAGGGCCCTAGGGTGTGCTTTGCGAGTCATCCAGACCTTTTCTGACTACCCCTAGGCTCCCGTCCCATCCACAGCACTGACTGGCAGCATACACTCTCCCTGTTCCCCAGTGTGCCTAGCAAAAGCCTGTCCTGTTGATAGGCATCTCAGCAGCGCCTCCAAAAATGTAACGGTCAGAACCCCCACCCAATCTCATATTGGCCCCTGTGGGTGTAATCTGCTCTCAATTACATGTCTGTGTGATATGTGGTGCATCTGCTGGCAACAGGACTCCTGAGTCTCCCACTGGTTGGTAATGGGGAATATCACCATGACAGGCGTCTGAAGTAGTGTTCTGAGTCCTACTCACATTTGTTACAGCACCTCCACCCCATCAGGATCCCTACGGCAGCAGGGAGGAGTATCTGATAGGGAACTCCTTGGTGCATCTTCCTGGGGAATAACTCCAGACTCACTCAGGAAGGATCTCTTGAACCAGGGCATCTTTAATAGCATGTTACGTGGCAGCCTGCCCATCATAGCGGTCGTCACTTAGCCGCTCATTTCGTTGAGGTACTCCATGCAGAAGGTTCCTCCTTTCTTAATTGAGTTGCTCTCCACCTCTCCCCTAAGGGAGACCACCAGCTGTGCCAGGTCCCTGGACACAGTGTGTATTCAGCTTGCACTTGACTCTCTGACAGACAGACTTGAACTGTTGCAGACACTTCACATGAACCCAGACTCAACAACCACTAACTTTAGGCAGTTCTGTGTAATATATAGACTCCAGAAAGACCCACCTCTGTGTCACTAACAGTGGACACAAAGCATGTTGCCACTTCCTTTGCTACATATGACACTTCACCAGGGTTTGAGGGCAAACCTCCATGATAGTTACTGGCAACCCTGCCTTCTTACCAGGATTACTGCCAGCATGAGAGAGATCTGTACACCAATTTTAACACATGGCTACAATCTCCCCCTGGTGGAACCCAACGACCCGGCTGGGATCTAAATTTGCAGAACCTTCCTTCAGGTAACACTGCAACACACATAACAAAATACATAGCATAGGAATACATTATCACAGAACACATGTTTTTTACATCAGAACATAATCACATAACAGCTACATCCTGACCTGCAAGACTGTACTGCTCCTAAGGAGAATCTAATTTAGTAATAATGCCTAGGGTCTGGCTTCTGCACCTCCCTCCCATTGGCATCCTTCACTGTAATACTGTAAGATCTGGGCGGCCCATTCTCTGGCCTATACTCCATCTTATACATGAAGATGTTGCGCCCAACACTCCATACCCTCATAAGGTAAGATTTCCTCTCCTCAGTCTTGTACTGTGCGTGACCACCCGATTTGGACATAATGTAATCCTCAACAGTCTCCCTCAGCCACGTATCCCTGTTATCTTCTATCTCCTGCATGAGAGGTTTAGGCACATACAAAAGGTCTCATGGTCTGGAATATCTGTATCTGGTAACTATTGCTCTCTCAGCCCTGCTGATGCGGATAAGCTTCTTATTACCTGCCCTGCCTGGCAGCACCCACGACAATGGTCCTTCAGGAGCAACCACGTCATATAGTATGGACGACCCTCGGGGAGTAACTAGACCCTTTTGAATATCGTACCACCTTTTCCTTAATTCTTCTAGGCGCTCCTCAACTGAGTACTCACCGTCATCCCACCAGTGGTCAACTATATCACTCCTTATTAATATGAATCGCGTACGATCCAACCAGGCCTCATACCCCTCAAACATAGGAGCCCACCATCTGGTTTCTTTCTCCACAACCGGCTCTTTCACATCCACTGTTATCTCACTTTCCTCCGGTTCTCCCCCATAAGACACTCCTGATGTCCCTGTGGACCTAGAGGCTGACCCAAGGCGTTTAGGCCTACCCCTTACATTGGCATTGCAATTAATCGAATTCGTTCTTGACGACACCCCAGAAGCAATCATTTCCCTCCCTGATCCTTCATCAGAAGTAAAACAATCCCCCCAGTCCAGATTTGACCCAGTCCGTTCCTCGGAGGTATTCCGGGACTCCCCAGACAACCCTTGGCTCGATAGTGACCCGGATGAGGAGGTGACAGGGACAGGGGTTTGAGCTATGGCCGGGGACAGGGCAAAGGGGGATGCGTGCTGGCGATGCGGCATCACTATCCGCAATTTGGCAATGCCGGAGCCAGTGTCGAGCGGATCAGGCTCACCCGTCTCCTGGTTCCCAGGCTTCCACAGGGCCTGCCAGCTATTGCTCTTCTCTCCTCCAGACGACCTGGTACAGCACGGCGGTCGCGAGGGCGCGGCCATCTTCCAGCCGGTTCCGCTGTGTCCGCCAGAAGTGACATCATCGATCTCGCGGGACGAGGCGCCGCCATATTGGGTTGGGTTCCCCACTGGAACCTCTTCCTCCAGAACGACATCCGCCGCCGGAAGTGATGGTTCCTCCCGCTGCTCCGCTTGGGCCTTGGCTGGGCTTTCCTTCGCCGTTGCCTCCAATCGGAGCCTGTGGAGGGTAAGGGGGTGTCTCACCGCTCCGTCGGCTTGTGATGGGGTTCTCTCCTTCCGCGCTGGGAGTCGCTACGGCCGTAGGACTCATCTGCTCCGGTCGCTTCAGCGCAGGTGATCGCGGTACATCGGGACTCGTTTCCTCCGCAGTACAGGTAAGTGCTGGTTCTTTTTCAGCACCGCTGTAGTGGCCTGCCGGTAGGCGCATCACCACCGATGTCGGGCTTGCTTGCTCCTCGTCCGATGAGGCAGACTATGACGCTGGTAGTGGTACTTCCGCAGGGGACCGACAGCGAGGTTCCGGGTTCTCGCTGCGGTTGCAGACCCCAATTTCTTTCTTCTCCGTAGCGATCATCAGCAACGATCCCCATTCTCCGGGATCAGCTTTCTCCGTCTTTACTTTGGGCGTGGCTCCAGCCGTCAGCTTGGCTGTCTCTCCTCCTGCCTCTGCGGCGTGCCCAGGCACAAAGGGCTGCACGGCCCACAAATAATGTATGCCACATTGGGGACACCTTGCAGTGGTACTGGCTTCTCCGCCTGGCAACCTGCATTGCATGCACAGGCACCGCAAAGTTTCTGTGTCACCCGCCTTTACTACCAGAAAGCCTCCTGGCAACGAATAGAGGTGTACTGCAATGTCCATCTCGTTCTTAGTCGTACTGGTTAAGGGAGACACTTTGCACAGTGGTCTCGCCTGTTCACCAGCTCCTTGTAACCGAAGGGCAGGAAGCGCACATCCAGCTCCTCCCTCAGCCAACTCGGTTCGCATTTGGCAGATACAGGGACCCCTTCCCCTGGTAGATATTAAGGGAGGGTCCCACAGGTTCACTTAATGACCCATGATTGGCTCTGAGCCTGTCATAGTCCATGAGGGCGCAGCCACAGCTTTCGCGCCACTTCCCCCAGCAGGGTGGGGTTCTTTATTTCGCGCCAATCCCGGCCAACTCCTTGCAATAGCATGATTTGCAGAATTTTCTTCAATGGGCCCACGCGGTCTCCCAGGGAAGCGGGAACCGCCATCTTGGATTGCACGGCCATTCACATAAGCAACTGAGGTAGATACTGGTCTGTTGATCACCGTCTGGCAATCAGGTTCTCCATCCACTCCACACATAACGACAATGTCCTCCACACTCTCATCCAGGGCAGCACCCCGGGATCCTAGGCAGGACAAAAATGGCGCAGCCACTGCTTTAGCGCCACTCCATAGCAAACTAGCCAAAGTCACTTCGGTAGTCTGTTCTTCTGTGCTACACACACCACGTGCTCTCTCTCCATCAGGCGCGGGTCGCCATCTTAGATTCTCCGCACCGCGCGGAACTTCACTACTTGCGGTCGCCATCTTTACTTGATACTTGCTATCGCACATGGTGCTCCTCTCTGCTGGGCAGGTGCCATTTCGATGCAATAAAGAATGCCAGTGCACCACTCTACATGTATCCCATGTATGTCTGACTCATGTTACTACCTCAGGCTAGGCTCACTCTCTCACTGTATGCTGTGTCTACCTTCCTTCATTATGTGCTCTGTGGTAAGTGTTCTGGCTACTGGCTAGAGTACTCTGGCTTCTCCCATGGAGTACTAGGGCGTCCACCTCTCTTGGCTACCTCTAGCGCAGATCCTCTCCAGAATTCCTGACCCATGTTAACCAGGCTATCCCTTCAGGCATCCTACGACTAGCCGCCTCAAGGTAACTAGAACAGCTATAGCCCTGTCTCCAGACCCACTTTACTCCTTTCAGGGCCCTAGGGTGTGCTTTGCGAGTCATCCAGACCTTTTCTGACTACCCCTAGGCTCCCGTCCCATCCACAGCACTGACTGGCAGCATACACTCTCCCTGTTTCCCAGTGTGCCTAGCAAAAGCCTGTCCTGTTGATAGGCATCTCAGCAACGCCTGCAAAAATGTAACGGTCAGAACCCCCACCCAATCTCATATTGGCCCCTGTGGGTGTAATCTGCTCTCAATTACATGTCTGTGTGATATGTGGTGCATCTGCTGGCAACAGGACTCCTGAGTCTCCCACTGGTTGGTAATGGGGAATATCACCATGACAGGCGTCTGAAGTAGTGTTCTGAGTCCTACTCACATTTGTTACAGCACCTCCACCCCATCAGGATCCCTACGGCAGCAGGGAGGAGTATCTGATAGGGAACTCCTTGGTGCATCTTCCTGGGGAATAACTCCAGACTCACTCAGGAAGGATCTCTTGAACCAGGGCATCTTTAATAGCATGTTACGTGGCAGCCTGCCCATCATAGCGGTCGTCACTTAGCCGCTCATTTCGTTGAGGTACTCCATGCAGAAGGTTCCTCATTTCTTAATTGAGTTGCTCTCCACCTCTCCCCTAAGGGAGACCACCAGCTGTGCCAGGTCCCTGGACACAGTGTGTATTCAGCTTGCACTTGACTCTCTGACAGACAGACTTGAACTGCTGCAGACACTTCACATGAACCCAGACTAAACAACCACTAACTTTAGGCAGTTCTGTGTAATATATAGACTCCAGAAAGACCCACCTCTGTGTCACTAACAGTGGGCACAAAGCATGTTGTCACTTCCTTTGCTACATATGACACTTCACCAGGGTTTGAGGGCAAACCTCCATGATAGTTACTGGCAACCCTGCCTTCTTACCAGGATTACTGCCAGCATGAGAGAGATCTGTACACCAATTTTATACATGGCTACATAAGGAACAGATGATTGTTATTATGTCCTGATATGTAAAACCATAGAATTCAAAGAGGGTGTACTTCCTTTTTCACACCTCTGTACATATGTTGATAGGGTAGGAATTCAGCCCCTTGCTGGACCAACATTGTATATAGGATAGGGACGTACCGATAACAACATCCATATATAGATCAGATTCAAGATAGGTCAAACTTAAATGGTCCAGTAATGGTTTTGTTACTATACAGGTAGTCCTCGTTTTACGACGCCAAAATAGCTTATCCAACGCTCTTACGACGCTTTGCTAAGTTTCAACATTATGTCAATCAGAAGGCTGCAGTCAGGGAAATCATCCAGATTAGTCCGTGTGAAGGTTTAGTGGTGTATTTAGGCCCTTAAACATGTCTAACAGGTTTATTATACAATTCTGGATTCAATAAATAGAATCTTTACATCATAATTTATGTGTGCTGCATATCTTATTGCCTGCGTAAAATATTTGGTGTATTTTAGTGTTAAAAATGCCTTCAGGAACTAAACTTTTCATTTAAACAGTCTTCCTATGGGAAAATGTGAATCGCTTTACAACGCTTCGCTATCTGACGCAGAGAAAGTTGAGAATATGATGCAAGGAGGGGGGGGGGGGTCCTGACGTAAACAGCACTAGGATCTAAGCAGCCATTTTTGTTCAGCATTCATCTTAGGTGCCTGATCTTGTCATCCATTTTGTCTGCATGAAAGGTGAAATGGAATGAAAGTTGAGTTTTAAAGAAACATTTTCTTTTTCTTTTCTATTGCTCCTAGAACATTTTATTGATAGTAAGCCATCAGGTAGCCACAAACCTTGAAGAGAAGATATACAGTTGTGAAACTAGACAGAGATAACAGTCACTTCTCACATTTAGAGGGAGGGTCTCATGGTCAAATACACCCTTGCAAGAAACCAACGTATGTAGGGGAATGGTTACGAGCTTGCATAATAATTTTGTAGCTGACTAAATTAATTTTTGTTATTATTTTACATTTATGTTATTAAATTAATGTTCTCATATTCATATTTATTTATCTTATACGCATATGTCATGATGGACAAGCCACCTCATAAAGGGGGCGTGAGCTTTAGTATTAGGGTATAAATATGTCTTGTAGGCCATATACCTCTGAGAGCTTTTGTTTTGAAGCTTTCTCCTGTGTGCAATTGGTCGCAATAAACTTATTTATCATTCTGTGATTAATTTAACCCTCAGACTTGTTTCTTTCTTCACGCTTTTCATAAGGCCATTTTGAGTAACGCATTGCGTCGGATAACCAAGGACTGCCTGTATCCTCGCGGCCTATAGGAACCACATTCACTTGTCAAGTATGAAAATCAGTGTATGCATCTCTGTTTCTCAGTACGATATGAGAGTAGTATCATGCGGTTTACATACTCAGAGTAGTCCCACTAGTAGTATAGGTGAGTACAGTGGATAAGTACAAATATCCCCATAGATCGTGGTATACGGAATTTAGGGATAACAGTATGTAAAAACTGGATCTAAGTCAAGTTGAACCGCCACAATAGAAAAACAAAGCCACCGCAATAGAAGCCGTACATCGACGAATCCTCCGAACTCGTAGTAGCGCCACATCCTCTCGGAACGTCATGTCCGTGATGTCATAAAAGCACAAAGCTGTAAATACTTAATCACGTTGCAATATATATTTATTTTTTTGATGTACTAAAACTTTATTATTTTTACATTTTAACTAGGGTGACCATTCGTCCCGTTTTTGCCGGGACAGTCCCGGTTTTTGCCGGGACAGTCCCGGTTTTTGCCGGGACAGTCCCGGTTTTTGCTGGGCTGTCCCGGTTGCCCTTCCGTCCTGGGAATGTCCCAGTTTTTCTCCCTGGTGCATGGGGGGAGCGAGCGGCGGCGCAGAGGAGGAGGATGCGGCAGCCGGGTAGTATTTTTTTCATGTTAGAATGCCAGGGGGGAGGCGGGGCTTAGAGAGTAGAAGCAGGGGATTGGTTGGAGGTCAGAGGATCTCGGGGGCGGGGCTTAGTACCGGGTGGAGTGAGCTGCTTCTCAGTGAGGTGTGTGTGTATGTGTGTCCTGTCTATATCCTGTCTGTGTGTGTGTCTCTTGTCTGTGTGTGTGTCATAGGAGGAGCTGAGGGGAAGGTATGAGGAGGGGGAGATCTGAGGTGCTGAAGGGAAGGTATGAGGAGGGGGAGATATGAGGAGGGGAGATCTGAGGGGCTGAGGGGAAGGTATGAGGAGGGGAAGGTATGAGGAGGGGGAGATCTGAGGAGGGGGAGATATGAGGAGCTGAGGGGAAGGTATGAGGAGGGGGAGATCTGAGGAGCTGAAGGGAAGGTATGAGGAGGGGGAGATATGAGGAGATGAGGGAAAGGTATGAGGAGGGGGAGATATGAGGAGCTGAAGGGAAGGTATGAGTAGGGGGAGATATGAGGAGCTGAAGGGAAGGTATGAGGAGGGGGAGATATAAGGAGCGAGGGGGAGATATGAGGAGGGGGAGATATGAGGAACTGGGGGGAAGGTATGAGGAGGGAGAGATATGAGGAGCTGAGGGGAAGGTATGAGGGGGAGATAAGAGAAGCTGAGGGGAAGGTATGAGGAGGGGGAGATCTGAGGAGCAGAGGGGGAGATATGAGGGGAAGGTATGAGGAGCTGAGGGGAAGGTATGAGGAGGGAGATCTGAGGAGCTGAGGGGAGGTATGAGGAGGGGGAGATATGAGGAGCTGAAGGGAAGGTACGAGGAGGGGGAGATCTGTGGAGGGGGAGATATGAGGAGCTGAAGGGAAGGTATGAGAAGGGGGAGATATGAGGAGGGGGAGATATGAGGAGCTGGGGGGAAGGTATGAGGAGGGGGAGATATGAGGAGCTGAAGGGAAGGTATGAGGAGGGGGAGATATGAGGAGCTGAAGGGAAGGTATGAGAAGGGGGAGATATGAGGAGGGGGAGATATGAGGAGCTGAGGGGAAGGTATGAGGAGGGGGAGATCTGAGGAGCTGAGGGGAAGGTATGAGGAGGGGGAGATATGAGGAGCTGAGGGGAAGGTATGAGGAGGGGGAGATATGAGGAGCTGAGGGAAAGGTATGAGGAGGGGGAGATCTGAGGACCTGAGGGGAAGGTATGAGGAGGGGGAGATATGAGGAGCTGAGGGGAAGGTATGAGGAGGGGGAGATATGAGAGCTGAGGGGAAGGTATGAGGACCTGAGGGGAAGGTATGGTATGGGGAGGGGAAGGTATGGGGAGCGGAGGGGATGGTATGAGGAGGGATGGGGAAGGTATGAGGAGGGGTGGGGGAGGTATGAGGAGGGGTGGGGGAGGTATGAGGAGGGGTGGGGAAGGTATGAGGAGGGGTGGTGAAGGTATGAGGAGGGGGAGGGGAAGGTATGAGGAGGGATGGGGACGGTATGAGGAGGGATGGGGACGGTATGAGGAGGGATGGGGAAGGTATGAGGAGAGATTGAGGAGGGATGGGGAAGGTATGAGGAGGGATGGGGAAGGTATGAGGAGGGGAGATATAAGGAGGGGGGAGAGGGTAGGTATGAGGAAAGGATGGGGAGGGAGAGGTATGAGGGGGTGAAGTATGAGGGGGCAGGTATGAGGAGAGGAGGGGGCTTTGTGTGTTTGTCACTGTGTGTGTGTGTGTGTGTGTGTGTGTGTGTGTGTGTGTGTGTGTGTGTGTGTGTGTGTGTGTGTGTGTGTGTGTGTGTGTGTGTGTGTCACTGTGTGTGCACGTATATTGGGGAGGGAGGTTGAGTGTGGGGAGGGGAGAAAAATACTTGGGGGTGGGGGTGTAAGAGAGAGGGTGGAAGGAATGGGTGAGAGGGGGGGGAAGGAATAGGTGAGGGGTGAGAGTGAGGAGGTGTGTGAGAAGGGGGGGTTCTCGCAAGGCCGCCGAAACATGGGTAGAGGGCCCCGGTGAAAACGTTCTTCCTGGGCCCCAGGAAAGCTGTCTGCGGCCCTGCATGGCAGTGATGTTACTGACTGCCACGAGGAGAGCAAGAGACCCTATTTTGCAAAGTGTAAGGTCAGGAAGGTCACGTTTTTAAAAGTCTTAATTTTAATTAATGCCTAATTTTTTTAATTTAATTTATGTGAATTAATTATTTATTTAATTTTAATTTGTTAATTATTTTAATTTTAATTAATGTCTTCATTATTTATATACACACAAACACACACTGCAGGGCCCACCTCCTATACACACAGACACACACTGCAGCCCCCACCAACGGGACGCATTATGGTGCCGAGGCATCACGTGATGCCACATTGTCATGGCAACATGTCACCGCCTGACGTCAGTGTCTCGTTGTCATGGCAACGGGGTGCGTCACGTGATGTAATTTGTTTTATAAATCATTTTTTATTGTGTCCCGGTTTTTCATTTTGAAAATCTGGTCATCCTAATTTTAACATACCTTGGGAGTATCTACCCTGTGGTCACACTTAATTTATGAAGGCCTTGGGCAGTGATTTTCAACAGGGGTTCCGCGGCCACCAGAGGGGAAGAGCTGGGAGAACTGTCCCATGCCTGGCGGTCACTGCTATACTTCCTTTCACTGTCTGCTCTGGTTGGCGCCGGAAGTGGCTGACAGGAGGAAGAGAGGATCGTGCGTGTGTGTGTGGGAGAGAGAGTGAGAGAGTGTGTGTAAGTGGGAAAGTGTGTGGGAGTGTATGTGTATAAGTTGGAGAGTGTGTGTGTAAGTGAGAGGGGGAGGGTGTGAGAGGGAGAGAGACGGGGAAATTATGGGAGGGGGGGGGTGGGGAGAGGGCTAGGGTTTTCCAGAATTTCAAAATTGAATTCTGGGGTTCCCTAACCAAAAAAAGGTTGAATGCAACTGCTTTAGGGACCCTAGACCCCTAGACTCATACAATCACACCATCTATATGTGAAAAGTGCAATTCTCTAAGGACCTTTTTTTTTTACTCTTCTTGGACAATTTTGTAAGTATGTGATTATTTCCCTATGCACCTCAATAAATCCTACCTAAACCTTTGAATTTTGTGGATGAGCGGTTAGATAATTTGTGTATGTCACAGATGAAGGGAATGATAGTACAGAAGAAGGCCCCAAGTGTATGCACTCAAAACCTTCACTATGGTGTTCTAGTGATGGGGTGTAATGCCCGATTCCATAACCAGTGAATAGTCAAATCAAATGATATGCTCTAATGATCAATGAAAACTGTACATTAAAAAATTGAAATGATAGAGATTGTCAAGATTGATGGAATATAGGATCAACATAAATAAAATATAATTTATTGGTACAAATCATTAAAATAAATTATCTGGCAGCTGACTGTTATTCCAAAAATTAGTCCTGCAGATCCTTTTGGACTGTTCAAGTAAATTAATGAAATTACTGGTTGAACATAAGAATACAAAATTCAAAAACATAAATGATGACTTGGATAAACAACTATTAGAGGTCGTAAAAGCCTGATTTCATAACAAGTGGAGAGTATTAATGAAATGATATCCTTTAATGATCAATGAAGTGTGTGCACTAAAAAATTTAAATTATAGCGATAGTTAAGGTTGAGGGGATAAATGATCAGCAGAAAATATTCTTTATTGATACAGATGTAGCCAAATATATTGAAAACCCCTGAGGAAGTGACGTCATCACGAAACGCGTAGGGTCAGAGGTCACGGTGCCTTGAAAGTACCGGAAGTGCGTCACGCGGTGGATCCTCTCACAAGCACACGTGTAGGAGTGTTCCCTGTGTGGTGCTGCGTCTGCTGGGCTGTTTGCTGGGTTCCGTGTGGCCAACAGGAAGAGTGGACGACTACTCCCCCCCTTGTGCAGGTGTCTGCAGAGGATTTTTCTTCGCCCAGAGGAACCGAGACGGCCTGGTGTTCTCATGCTTGTATTTCCGGCCCTGTTGTAAGTAGGTTTCTGGTTTTAACCCCTGATGACCCACTGCAACAGGCATCCTTGTCTTAATAAATTAGTTTTATTCATCAGCTTCTGTGTTACATGTTCTATGTTGTGAGTTAGTATTGTTTTATGTTCTATGTTTTCATGTAGTGTGTTTACAGTATACACTATGATTATTTTCTTGTCATTTTTCCACATATCACAGATCCATTGAGTGAAGCCTGATTCATCATTTACTGGACTATACTTTGGACTCATTGGACATTTCATTCACTGTTTGGGCGCTGGTCTGTATTTGTTTTTGTTGTGCTCTTTCTGGTGCTGGTTCTACCAGTCCATACCTGGCTGCCCTAATGTCTTTTTTCAGCATATTCATTGTCCCTATTGGTATTATTATTTTAGGATTAGCGCTGTGTAAGCACATTTCTTTTTGTTATCAAATATATTGATGAGTATTCTTCAAGGAAATCGCAGATAGCAGCTGCCTAACCACTGCCTGCTCGCGGAATCACTGCAACCGGACTAATTGCCCATCAGGATTAACACAGCGAGGGTCCCTGCTTCTGAATGGGACTCCCGCTGCATTAGTCCTACCGGGCCACATCAGTCTGGACGAGATGCACAGAGAGAGCAGACAGAATCGGTCCCTCTCCCTGCGCACCTCTAAAAGGCGAGCACAATTTTTTAATTTTAATTATATAGTATTGAAGCCGGGTGCCTCGAGTTGAACCACATTAATTTGAGGTCCGGAGATCTCTTGCTTACCGAGTTATAGGCCCCGTGCCCGTTTGGGGTGCCGGTATCTCCAGCAGGTTTAAATGTTCCGGTCACATGACGGAGAATTAAACTTGCAGATGATATCGACGCCCCATACCTGTATCTCGGGAAGCAGGGGGTTTGCAGGGCTGAAATTAATGTGGTTCAGCTCCGGAGATCCCCTGCTTCAATCCTATGTAATTCAAATAAAATAAAAGCAGCTTTATTTAAGGTAATGAAGCGGTTAAACTATAGTACCTGGTTTGTTGGGGGTAGAGAGGGTACATGCTCCAGGGTGGGTGTTTAGGCCTACATGGATGGTTGCGGGAGGGGTTAACTTCTTAATTACCATAGCAGTTGTAACCGCTATGGTAATTAAGGGGCTATAAATAGGTGTGTGTGTGTTGAGTGTTTATATAATGAGTCCATTTTAAACTCCTTTTTAGAGTAGGGTTTTTTCTAAGTCATAAAACTGTCAACCTAGCAGCTGATTTACGACAGGGGTGGGATTATGTGTTTTTTTTAATGGGAAAATAATGGTATATACTGTAGTTCTTGTCCTGGAGTTATGAAATCAGAATTCAACAGAGGTGTGTTCTGGACTAAACATGTGAATTTTCATATTCCTACGCCAGTGACCTCTCTGGAAAACCTATGACATATGTAATGTACGGTATAGGGATTTATGTTTTATCCTGTTATTTTAAGAAACTGTTCTGCATATACTGTAATTGTATGTTCTTGTAATAATCTTTTTCTATAATCTAAGCACTGTATATATATAAAACCTTGAAACCTTGAAAAAGAACGCTGTGACGTTCGAAACGCATTGGATGGGTCTTTTGTCACATTAAAGTGCCCTTTTAATCATTTTTTGTCCTGGGTTCTTCCTGCTCCGTTTGTGCTGGTGCGCTTTTTGGTCTCCCTTTTCCCTGTATTGCATTGAGTAGCTGCACAGCCTGCCTGCCTGCCCTACCAGGATGTGAGTACTTGTATATTTTTCAGGGGAACCTGCCAATGAGACTGATGGTGAGTGGGTTGCACCACACACCACCTGTCTTCAGGAGGATAGTACCCATTATATGACACAATAGGTACTATATCAATTGTTAGTACCCTGGTACAGTGGTCTGGCTTATTATCATTTTGAGATATACCTGCATTTGAGCGCTTCAGCTATTTTCCATATATATAAAACAAGCCTTAAATAATGCTTTGTGGCTCTGAATGAACTGTTGCATAGTTGGTGGAGCTTATTTACATTTTCGGACACATTTTGCTATACCAGTTTTTTGTGTGTTAAGTGCATAGTTTTTCTATAATAAACAGGGACCTGAGACCCTGGCAGATAAATATTAATTACATATTTCTTGGGTGATAGCACTGGGTATATATGATTGCAATAGAGTAAGGGGTTAATATTAACTAATTGAAAGTACCTTGCAGAGGAGAAAGGTGAATTGGCTAGAGTAGTAGTCGTGTGTACTGACCCTGTTTGCATATCTAAGTCACGTGCTAAGTTGTTTGCTGTTCGTGACAGATGGTATATGGGGACAGACTGAGGAGAGATATTGTTAATTTGAGGGACCTTTGCGACGATGAAAAGTGGGCTAGCTTGCGAGCTGTATATTAACCCTTGTCTCGTATGCAGGTCACGTTCTCATAGGTGTGCCATACGTGACAGTATATGTAGCACCCCTGTGGGATTACTATTTCATCTAATCTATCTCCCCTTCTAGCGCAAATGTGAAATGTGATTGTGATCAAATAAATAAATTTAAATAATAACAGTGAAGTGCTGTTTATATTACATTATAAAATATTAACAACAATAAACCTGAGAATAAAAAATGATTAATAACAAAAATACAAATACATGCTAGTGCTAAGTGATATAAATGAAATGAAGATATAGAACCAGTCCTTAAGTGAAATCCAAAGGTATTGGTGTAATAAGTTCCAGTTAGAGGGGTCCATGGCTGCTCTCAGTAGAATGAACCACATCCGATTTTAGACCTGGAGAAAAAAGAGAAGAGAGAGCGCACGCCCCATAGCGTAAAAAAATACATTTATTTTGGAAAGGAAAGCGGGAGGGAAAGGTCGCCCACACAAAGGAAGGTGTAAAATGGTCAATTTGTGAAACAATATCACCGGCACCCGGTACATCCGCGTCTGTAGTCCGCAATCTGAATCTTCCTCCGTGAGGAGCAAGGACAACGGTCCGCTGGACGACTGGTAAATCCCTTGGTGATCCGCAAGAGTTCCATTCGGAGCCTCAAAAAGAATGAGAGAGAGAGAGAGAGAGAGAGAGAGAGAGAGAGAGATCTATCTGCTTACCTACAGTTTCTTGTAGCTCTGACTGCCCTTAATACTAGGACTCTGACTCTGAGTAGGATTTTGACAGACTCAATTGTCTATTAAAACATTGCTATTTACTTAGTACTAGGTCACTTTGGGATTTCTAGTTTCTATATTAGTAGAAGCGTGAAGAAAAAAAAAAATACAAATTAGGATTCAATGTAACAGAATTACAAGTGAGTTTATTAGCATACAGGTGCACATTTGGATGGAGTCAGCTTAGGCAAAAGCCGTCTGCCAGATATATGGTATACAGCATATTACCCTAATACTAAAGCTCACGCCCCCTTTATGAGGTGACTTGTACGCCATAGAAAATAACTAAAATTTATATGGAAAAACAAATAAATATGAAAAAAAAAACCCATCTAAAATCCTTATACAAGCTCAGTAACCTTTCCCCCATATACGCACCTGGGTGTTTGTGTTTTCTGTAAGGGGGTGAATTGTGAGAAATTATTTCTATCTCTGATTCCACTGAATGTGAGAAGTCGATTAACTCTGATCCCACTTCTCAAGTCTGTACACTCCCTCCCTTCCTTTGCAGCTGGGCTGGCCAGAGCTGGTATCAGTAAACATTGCTGAGAGCGAAAACATATTTCAAACCCGAGCTGTGCTTTCATGCTTTCATGCAGACAAACGTAAAAATGGATGACACAGACAAGGACAGGAACAGACAAACAAAATGGCTGCCAACAAAATGGCTGCTTAGATCCTAGCAAAGAAAAAGCTCCGAGAAGCAAATCTTTTTTTTTTTTTACATAATTAAAAAAAAAATCTAAATGGCTCTGATTCCTCTATTAGCATAAACACAATGCAGTCTGAATAAATTTGCCTTTAATTACATATACATATATACCACCCCCCCCCACCCCCATGCCACTCTATCAGTCCCCCCTTTTTATTCTTAAAAACATTCCTTTTGAGAATTACTGGTATGATGTTAGTCCAGAGACACAAAGGTTTGCATTTTGGGGTGCTCCATCATCTGATAGTGCTAATTGGTATACAGTCGAGGAAGAGGGCACCTGCCCTGTCCTGTCATAGTCTCGTATGGCACTGCGGACAGAATGTCTTCCAGAGTTAGATCGCTGCCATTGGTATCTTCTTTCTTCGGGGGACTGCTGTTAGCATCTGCAAAGAGGGCCATCAGATCGGAAGAAGGGGCAACACATGGATCATACTTTTGCAGCAAGTGACACACACCTATATATGACAACAATTACCACTAACACACACAGCAAGGCATTCACAGTTTCGCTCCCAGTGATCAAAGCCATCCGCCAAGCCCCAAAGGATCCCAATCACTATCTCCTCCTTTCCTAAGTCGTTCTTGAATCTCTTCTATTTTTTCTAGTTCATGCTGCACCTTGCCACTCTGATCTTGGATAAAAACACAACATTGTTCTTTAATTATAGCACTTACACCTCATTTTGAGGCTAAAACATAGTCTAAGGCCATTCTGTTTTGTAGGGCCATAAGCCTAATTTGAACCTGTTCTTGGTTTAATGAGTTAATGGCTGTGGTTGTATGATGAGGACATCATCTAGTAGATCTGAAAGTACATTGAACCTGTCATTGTAACGCTCGCGCTACCCACAAACAAGGCAAGACCCCGGTACTGAGGTGGGAAGGTACAAAGCCACGCACCCACAGCAGCGGAAGCGTGCTTGGAAGGCGGATTGTCTAGCGTTGCCGGGTCTGGGTTGGAGAGAGAGGGTTAATCGGTATACTTGCAGGTCCTGGGATTGGAGAGCGTAGAATCGTAGAAGTCCGTTAGTCGTGGTCTGGGATTATAGATGATAGGATAGTCCAGATCTGTTAGCCGTGATCAGGGGTTAGAGAAGTTGCCATAGTTGAGGGTAAGCCGAGGTCAATATCCAGAGGGGTTCACTTACAAGCTGGGTCAGTACACAAGAGGTTAATCAGAAAGACAAGACTAGAACAAGGCAAGGCACAACTGTAGGAAGCAGCGAGGCTACACCGAATTATGCTGAGCACTGACTGAGAGCAGGAACAGGGTGTATATATAGGCAGACAGAACCAATGGGACAGGGGGTGAAGTGGAGGCGTGGCCCCAGCGGAAGCTGGGATAGGCTGCAGGAGACAAGAGGCACAAATGATGCTTGACACGCAGCTGGGGATCGTTGCACGTCGTCACGTGCACGCGCCACACTCGAGAGCAGCGCGGCGCATCCAGGGGCGGAGCCAAGCTCCGTGGCAGGGGCTGAAGAGCTGCGGGTGCGCGTGCGCTCTGTAATCAGAGCGGAGAGTGGAGCAGCAGCAGCACTAGGTAAGGAGGGAACACGTCGCAAAGGACGTGTTCCCAGATTCTTAACAGTAACCCCCCTTGAGGATTGGCCTCAGGACGATCTCCATAAGGTTTGTGCGGAAACCTGGCATGGAACCGCCGTAACAAACCGGGAGCATGAATCTGACAAAGTGGTACGCAGGAGCGTTCTTCGGGTCCAAGACCCTTCCAATGCACGACGAATTGGACACCTCCCCTGGAGTATCTGGATTCGATTATAGATCAGATCTCGAATTCTTCTTGACCGTGAACAATGACCGGAGGTGGTCTAGGAGAAGTATCAGGAAACTGAGCGTTCAGGACGACCGGCTTCAACAAGGACACATGAAAAAACGACGGAATTTGCATAGACCGAGGCAGCTGTTGGCGATACGCCAGAGGGTTGACCCTTTCGAGGATGGTGAAGGGACCCAGGAATCTTGGAGCCAGCTTCAAAGTGGGTGTCTTCAGTCTGATGCTTTTAGAAGACAGCCATACCTTGTCTCCTGGTCTAAATTTGGGTGCCTCTTGGCGATGACGGTCCGCCTGTCTCTTCTTTCTGAAGGCTGCCTCTTGAAGAGTCTTTTGAATTTTCTTCCAAGAGTTCTGGAGAACATTTACCCTGGAATCCGCTTCCGGTACTCCGGAAGGATTAGAGGACATAGGGAGGTGGGCTGGGTGAAAGCCATAGTTTACATAGAAGGGTGACTCTTGGTTGGACTCATTCTTGAGGGAGTTGTGAGCGAATTCAGCCCATGGGAGTAGATCAACCCAATTGTCTTGTGCATCAGAGATGAAACATCAGAGATATTGCTCAAGAGATTGATTCGTTCTTTCCGTCTGCCTGTTGGTTTGAGGGTGATACCCGAATGAAAAAAGAAGGGAGATCTCTAACATTTGAGCGAAAGTCCACCAAAATGTTGAAATAAATTCTGATCCACGGTCAGAAACGATAGAGATTGGAACTTCATGGATACGGAAGATTTCTTTGACATATATCTGCCAGAGTAGCAGAATTAGGGAGACCCTTGAGGGGTATAAAATGGGCTTGCTTGGAGAACCTGTCTACAATGACAAGGATGGTGTTCATCCCAATGGAGACTGGTAGTTCGACAATGAAATCCATTGACAGGTGTGTCCAGGGACGATCCGGAATGGATAAAGGGCGAAGCAGACCAGACGGCTTGTTGCGAGTAGACTTGTTTCGGGCACAGGTGGAGCAAGAAGCGATGAAGTCCTTAATGTCTTTCAGCATGTTTGGCCACCACAAGGTACGTCAGATTAAATCTGACGTTCTCTTGGTACCAGGGTGACCGGCAGATTTGGAGGAGTGACCCCATTCAAGGATTTTCCGGTGGAATTGTGGAGCAGCATACAAGCAACCGTCCGGCACCTCCATACCCTCGGGAATAAGTGTTTGAGACTCCAAAATCTGGTCCAGCACGTCAAAGGAGTTTGCCGAGAGGATATACTTAGGGGAAAGAATGCTCTCTGGGAAATCTTCGGACTTGTCTTCACTGATGAATTGGCAGGATAAGGCATCGGCCTTCAGATTCTTAGTACCGGGAATGTAAGAAATAATATAATTGAACCTTGAGAAAAAGAGCGCCCAGCGGGCCTGACGTGAGCCAAGGCGGCAAGTGCCTACGTTGTTTTGTAAGTCAGTGTAGACCCATCACATGAATGATTCTACTTTATAGTACAAGTACTATCTAACTATATGCACTTTGGTGTGCTATATACCATTTTATCCCAGCGGAGGGAGGAGTACGAGGTCGGACTGAAGAGAATTACCATAGGCTCTTTTGGGTCTGTGGGAACGGGCCTGAAGGGGCATCCCACCCGAAACATTACCCCCCTCATTCTACCACACCGCCTTCTCCCATTGTTGTCTTATACCCCATTCCCCTCCCCCTCGCCTCCTTTGTTATTCCCCTTCCCTCCCCATCACGTTTATTTGGTACTTGTATACACACCATATTCACACTATCCTAAGCACAGCATCATTTGAAGCATCTGATTGTTTCATCAATACATTTTTATTGGCATATATCCTGTGTCGAATTTTCCTATATTTTTAGTGTGCTAGGAAACCCCATATTCCATTGTATTATTATTATAATAAGAAGGGTTCAGGGTCCCTCCATTCTTCCCTTGCACCTACATCACAGTTTTCCATTTGATAACTTTTGAAGCGCTGCCTAGACCCCATACTTTTAGTGTAAATAAATTTGTTTCTAGAATATCTAGATGATTCTATAATAGGGCAGGTATCCCCTTTTTTGTTTTGTAGTTGTGGACAGTGCCCATACCAGCTAGTGTCCATAGAAATGGCTCATCCCTACTATACTCGTTCACATGTGGGAATCTTATGCCCAGAAGGGTTTCCCCGAGCCTTAACCCCAAGGCATAGCAGGATCCACCTAACAGGAGGGTCCATAGCTAACTAACCCAGAAGGCAACGAGGTGGCATTCCATACCCAAGAGAGAGAACAGCATGAGTGGAGATAGCGCTGGGCCTACAGACACTATACAGGCAAGGGATCAGTTAGGTAACCCAGGTTGAGTAAAGCCTTTGCACCTCTCTAGCGGGCCGAGATCTGGGGCAGCTGGGGAAGAGAAAAGAAACAGTAAAACCAGTGGAGAGATCAGAGACTTTACATATTGGAAAGTGTATGTTGTGACTGAGCATTTATAAACGGCGGTTAAAGCTGCAGTTCAAGCAATATCCTGCATGTGTGTTTTTTTTAATAAATCAGTTCTGCAGTAAGAAAAAATACTTTTAGCATTTTCTGTTTTAAAAAACAACAACTTTGAAAGACAAATTTTCTTGTATTCTATTTTAACAAGCATGCTTGTTCCTATAGCAACGATTTACATTCCCCATATTTAAAGATGTCGCCAAACGTTGCCGATCAATAGACGGAGAACGAATTGACCGGCAGCTATGCAGTTTTTTTTTAGGTAAGTAGAGATTGCCCAGATGAAACTATTGAAGTTAAAAAAAAAAATTAAAAAAAAAAACGGGAGACTGAACTGCAGCTTTTATAAAGCTCTTGTTTGTATAAATAACGTTCCTGGCGCCGACCATTGCATTTCCAACGCCCAGCCTGCCCGGATCCAGAACCCTGCCCACTGGCAAATTCGCTGAGCATAAACCTTCCTATGTGCGAAGTGTTCACTGCTACCCTTGACTCCACAGTCTTGTCTTGTACGGTTCCTAGATTCTCTGTTCCTGACCCCGGCTATTCTTCTGGACTCCGCTCTTCTAAACTCCTGACCCTGGCTACCAACAACGATCCGCACCTCTCCAATCCCGACCCGGCTACCTCGACCAATCTACACTCCAGACGCGCCCACGCGGCTGTGGGTTGGTGTTTATATATATATATCCCCACATCGGCCTCACGGTCACGCCTTGATTGTGGTGAGCACTCCGTTACACCTTGTGCCTGGATTCAAGTGATGGCCAATCTAGTTCTTGTAGCATTTCACAGTAGTGTGTGTTGTCGCTATATTGTGGGACAAAGTGGCATATTGAGCTGCAAGAGGGTGTCTGAATTTGCTAAGGTAAGTTTGGGGTGCTGTACCATATACTATGTCCCCATCTTCTATATATTTTGGAAAGCTGTTTGTCTGTTCGCTATGCATTTGGATATCTCTTAAAATATCGTAACCAAATTTTGCATGATGGTTCCTAAGATCAAGGAGCAGATTTTTGTCTATGTTTAGAAATGCGATACATTCAATTTTTACTTCTATGACTTATTACAATTTCTCTGACAACCAAACCAGCCACTGGGTGTTGTACCTGGTAGGCTATGGATCTGGCACGTGACATCTTACAGGTGACATCATAATGTACATAGCCTGGTGGCAGATAAGGAGAGTTAGTTATAAAGTTTACACTGAAAGCAGATGAAGAAAGAAAGTGAGGAAGTCAGTTGGCACGTGAGGAGAAAGTAAGAATGCTGGAGAATGAGAGAGAGGTGGAAAGAATTGGGGGAGATTATAAGGGATTAAAGGAAAGTGATGGGAGGAAGAGAGATGGTAGTGGGGTGAGAGAAGGAGCAGAGGGTGGGTTTGGTTTCTTAGAATTCCCGATCAATGCTCTAATCTTTCAGCTAGTAGTCTATAATTGGCATTAGCATCTGCTGTGTGATGCACTTTCTGACCAACGGGCTTATGGAGGATTTATTACTATAAAGTACACCCAGCGTGGCATAGGTTTTGGATGTAAGAATATCAATATGCAGCCCAAAAGTTAAATGGGAGGCAAGCCATATGCCCAGATATTTAAAACTAGTGACGGGCTGGGATAGTGTTAGTGTTGGTTCTGATCCGTAGCTCTGTCATTGGCAGCTTTAGAAATTTAGCCTTCATCCCAAATATCATAGTTAGTTACAGTTTTGTCAATGTTTAAAAACACTATACTAAACAAACAGTTTATATACTACTCACAATTATGTTACAATTGTAATAACTATTTTTATCTTTGAATGACAATGGGTGCAACCTATGTGCTAGTAAACGGATCTTTACAAATTAGAGAATTTGTCTGATATAGAGTCAGCAAATCCTCTACAGAAAGCACATTACCTTGGTGCACACCAAGCTAATACATTTTTTTAAATACATTTTTATATGCTTAAGTGAATATGAAGTGCTCTGTTAAAAGTGAATAAAATATTAATATAAAAATCTTCCTAAGTGGTGCAGTTGACTATTATTGTAAGTCACTGTGAGTGGTATGAATGATATGTTCGCTTGAAATGCCACTTTAACTCATACCTCACATATCAACAACAAGTCAAATCAGTCATTGATTGAAAACCAATTTAAATAAATTAAACAGCTATTACTTGAATTTGTATGCTGGTATCAAGAACACTAGTGTGTGAAAATCAGACAACACTGGATACATTAAACTATCATATAAATGCTGTACTGTATATGAAACAGCGCAGCTCCAACTTCGCTGCCTAAGGACTGTTATATACAGCGTGCGGCCGCGCGTTCCTATGCGAATGCACGTGCCGCATGCTTTTCCTGTATATAGTGCAGGGAGCTGCAGGTAATGTGTGTGTATGTGTGTGTATGTGTGTGTATGTGTGTGTATGTGTATGTATGTGTGAGTATATGTGTGTGCATGGGTTGTGTGAGTGAAAGGATTTTTTAATGAAAAAAAAAAACTTTAATAAATATTTTTTTTTAACTTCTGCAATCATTCACACACAAACACACACATCCATATAAACACACATCCACGCATACATGCATATATACACACACACATACACACATACATACATTTGAGCGCAGGCAGTGGCGCGAAAAAAGGAATTTCCTCATCTTCGCCGCTGTCTGTCGGCTATCCTCTCCCTGCCGTGCGCGCGCGCAGCCCTTCTATACAAAGGCTGACTAACGTCAGCCAACTAAAAATCCGCGTGCGCGCACGGCGCAGCACGCGCCCGGCACTATAGAACGTGCCTAATTTTACTATAAGCTAATGAAAACACCAGTGTTGTTAATTAATAATTGACAAGCAAACTGACCATTATGCTTATGCCATAATACTGGCTAAACTCACATATAAATGCTATGCCTGGACACAGCGCAGCTCTAACGTCACTGCCAAATTTTACTCTATGCTCACTATACTTACTGATGGAACAATATATATAACATTGTGTTTAAAAAAACAGCATCATGACCAGTCTACTTGACTAATTTATAACATAGTGTCTACACACCAGCAGCAGAATAAATCTCCACAGCTGAATTGCAACATCCATATGACAATGTGTCTAAACACCAGCAATGAACAAGTTTACTTAGCTGGATTGTAGCATCTGACTTGTGACATGCAAGTTGCTCGGATACAGCTTCCCACTCCAGCAGCTAGCACAAACACCGCACGACGTGTTGTGATGTCACTACGCCCTACGCGTTTCTTTCCTCTACGGGACTCCGTCAGGGGCTGGCATGTACGGCTGTTTCATATACAGCATTTATATGATAGTTGAATGTATCCAGTGTTGTCTGATTTTCACACACTAGTGTTCTTGATACCAGAATACAAATTCAAGTAATAGCTGTTTAATGTTTAAAACAGTTTGTATTGAAAAATCAGATTGAAGTACATGTTCAAGGCCAGAGAGGCGAGGGCTGTGTGTATATAAGATTGTGTCATCCCCATACATGTCCATTGAAGCTCCCTTACAAGCTGTAGATAGATCATTTATGAAGACTTTAAAGAGCAGGGGCCCCAGAACAGAGCCTTGCGTGACCCCACAGGTGACATCCAGGGGATTCAAGAAGTAACTGTCAGGAATCGGCGTTCTCCACGCTCCCCACACAGAGCACTCTCTCCCCTCAGGGAGTCCCTGGACACACAAAACAATCCTGCCTTACCGGCCTCCGCGGCTCCCCGCCCCTGCGGCCGTCGCGGGATCACTCCCCTCGGCGATGCCTCTGCTCAGCGCCGGGCGCGCCCACGCCTCCCAGCGCGCACACCTTCACCATCCCCTGGCTCGGTCCACGCGCGTACACGCGTTATGGAGTGCGCTCATTCTGCACACTCTTCTTCCCGTCCCCCGGACCTCAGGCTCCTCCCCCGCACGGGCATACTCAGGTTACCAACAAGACTCACCTGGCCTGTTATGCCTGCACCAATCTGCAGTGAGAAAAGAAAAAAGTGCGCAACTAGTGTTATAAGTGACGTGATGAATATTAATAAAAATACGTGACCTTAATCAGAGCGTCTGCAGCTGCGATGGAGGGGGGGCTCAGGAACCCCCTAAAGCTAACAGATAAAAACAGAAAAGACACAGCGCACAACACTCATAGTGTATTAAAAGTTGTATTGACATGTAAATTATAATGTGGTGAGTATTGTGCGTACATCAATAAGGTGTTATACAAGCAGTTTCGGGATAATGTTACCCAAGCGCCACATGGAAACCGGAACAGATGTCCTCACATGGATATGGACGCTTGTGCCTCAGATACAGGGTCCTGTCGAGGTAGATAGGAAGCCTCAGAAAGTTCTTACACCCAAAACACGAGTCAAAGGTGTGCTGCTGTCCCATGCAGTGCTGTTGCAAAGCGAAGCTCCACACCAGCTAGAATCCTCTCTCTCCCCTCCGTTCAAACGCTTCCGGGTTGGTGACGTCACCACGGGGATACTCGCCGATGTTTGGCGCCGTTTTCACTGGGTTAGCTCGCGTGATGGGATGGTGTAGTTAGAGACAAAACTCTTGACAGCTCTTCCAAAGCGTTTCGAAACCCGTGGGTTTCTTCATCATGTAATGTCTCCACGTCCCCTTCATAAAGGTGAACTCCCTAAGAAACTTACATTTCCAGTCTCCCATTCAGGCGATAAGTTCCAGACTTCTACCACCGCTTTCATTGACTCAGGAGCTGGAGGAAACTTCGTGGACCTTGAATTCACAAGGTTAAACCGCATACCGCTCGTGAGGAAGAAGGTTCCCATCGCACTCGTCGGTATCGATGGACGTCCTCTTACCCTGGCCCACATCTCCTTAGAGACGGTCCCCTTGCTTCTGTCCTCACATCTGCACAAGGAGATCTTAGTTCTCGATGCCATTCACACTCCTGGGATACCCATCACCCTTGGTCTTCCTTGGCTACAGCTTAACAATCCTCTCATTGACTGGACTTCCTCTGCTCCCATCTCCTGGAGGCCGAGGTCAGGCGAGACTCATCAACTGCAGGCCAATACCTCTACCTTCTGTTTACCACCAATTCCGGGACGTTTTCAATAAGGTACAGTCAGACCTTTTGCCGCCACACAGGACTTACGATTGTCCGATCAATCTGGTTCCAGGTTACTCACTACCCAAGTCCAAGACCTACCCCTTGTCGTTACCAGAATCTCACGCTATGGATGAATATATCCAGGAGAATCTCAAGAAAGGCTTTATTCGTCACTCCAATTCCCCAGCAGGGGCTGGGGTTTTCTTCATCAAGAAAAAGGACGGGTCGTTGAGGCCTTGCATCAATTACAGGGGTTTGAACCACATACCTATTAAAAATAGTTACCCCCTTCCCCTTATTACCGAACTGTTCGATAAATTACAGGGGGCCAAGATTTTTTCCAAGTTGTATCTACGTGGTGCCTATAACCTGGTGCGCATCAGGAAGGGGGATGAATGGAAAACGGCCTTCAACACACGTAGTGGACACTATGAGTACCTTGTAATGCCTTTCGGCTTATGTAATGCTCCCGCTGTCTTCCAGGATTTCATCGTCTTTCGTAAGGTACTCAATATTTTTGTTATAGTATACTTGGATGATATCCTGATTTTTTCCAAAGATCTCCAGGACCATATACGCCACACCTCCTACGTCCTTTCCCGTCTCCGTGAACACCATTTGTACGCCAAACTGGAGAAGTGCACCTTTCATCAGACCTCTACTCCATTCCTGGGGTACATAATTTCCGATGAGGGGTTTATGATGGACTCCGGTAAACTTCAAGCAGTCACTGAATGGCCAAGACCCAATTCTCTCAAGGCCATACAACGTTTTTTAGGGTTTGCTAATTACTATTGTAAGTTTATACGGAGTTTTTCTTCCATTGTGGCACCCCTCACTGCGCTCACCAAAAAAGGAGCTGATCCTTCTGCTTGGTCATCCAAGGCCATCTCTGCCTTCGAGACACTCAAGGAAGCTTTCATATCCGCACCTATTCTCCGTCATCCCAACATTGAACTTCCCTTCGTCCTGGAGGTCGACGCTTCTGATTGTGGCGCTGGAGCCGTTCTTTCTCAGAGACCCACGCCTCAAGATAAGTTACATCCCTGTGCATATTTTTCCAAGAAATTCTCATCCGCCAAGAGGAACTATGACGTGGGTAACAGGGAACTTCTGGCCGTGAAGATGGCTCTTCAAGAGTGGAGACACCTGCTGGAGGGGTCGAAAGAGCCGTTTACTATTCTCACGGACTACAAGAACCTTCTTTACATAGAAAACGCTCGACGCCTTGGTCCACGACAGGCTCGTTTGGCTCTTTTTTTTTCTCGATTTGATTTTCACCTTTCCTATATCCCCGAGACCAAGAATGTAAAGGCAGATGCACTCTCCCAAATACATTCTTCTGAAGAGAGACCAGAGGAACCTTTGGAGACTATCCATCCACAAGAGAGGATTCTCGCCACGTCTTCTTTCAAGAATCTCGACAAGATTTTTAACTCCCAGAGACGCATTCCCAAGGACTTGGTCATTCCCGACAACAAACTCTTCGTACCTTCCAAATTTGTTCCAAAGGTCCTGTCTTGGGGTCACTCCTCTAAATCTGCAGGTCATCCAGGTTTTAAGAAGACTACTGATCTCATTCGTCAGAATTTCTGGTGGCCAAGGATGTCTCAAGATATTCTGGAGTTTACCCGCGCCTGTCCCACGTGCGCTCAAAGCAAGACTCCCCGTCAAAAGCCTCAGGGTTTTCTGTTACCTCTTCCAGTTCCCGACCGCCCCTGGTCCCACATTTCGATGGACTTCATCATGGAGTTGCCCAGGTCCAGAGGAATGAACACTATCTTGGTGGTCGTGGACAGGTTCTCGAAGATGTCCCATTTTATTCCACTTAACGGATTATCCACCTCCCCCGCCCTTGCTGATATCTTTAAGGAGCAGATTTTCCGGATTCATGGGATTCCTTCGTCCATTGTTTCTGACAGAGGGTCTCAATTCGTATCCAAATTTTGGAGAACTTTCACCAAGAGATTGGGCATCTCTTCTTCTTTCTCTTCCACCTATCATCCAGAGTCCAATGGACAAACAGAGAGAATCAATCAATCCCTGGAAAAATACCTGAGATGTTTCATATCCGATTCCCTGGATGATTGGGCTCAACTCCTTCCTTGGGCAGAGTACGCTGTCAATTCTGCAAAAAACGAAGCCACCCGGGAGTCGCCCTTCTTTATAAATTATGGGTTCCACCCTCCCTGTCTACCCATCTCCAACATTCCTTCTGGAGTACCAGCCGTAGATGAACGCATTTCTTCCCTCCAAACCGCATGGTCCAGGATTCAGTCTACCCTTCCCGACTCCTCCCGCAGATCGAAACTACAGGCCGATCGTCATCGTCGTTCGGCGCCCAATTACAAGCCAGGGGATTTGGTATGGCTCTCCTCTAAGAATATCCACCTCAAGGTACCATCTCCAAAATTGGCACCTAAGTTCCTGGGTCCCTTCCCTATTTGTGAACAAATCAATCTTGTGGCATTCCAGCTCCAACTACCACACAGTATGAAGATTCCCAATGACTTTCATGTGTCCCTCTTAAAACCATTCATCACCAGTCACTTCTTCCCGATCAGACTCGTAAACCGGACCCCATTACTGTCCAAAATAACGAGGAATACAAAGTTCACTCTCTTTTTGGATTCCCGCCTATCCAGGGGCCAGCTCCAGTTCTTGGTGCAGTGCAAGGGCTTTGGCCCTGAAGAGAGATCTTGGGTACCTTTAAAGGACATTCATGCCCCGGCCCTTCTAAAGTCCTTCAGGAAAAAGTTTCCAGAGAAACCGTTCATGGACCATCCTGAGGCCGTTCCTGAAGAGGGGGGTACTGTCAGGAATCGGCGTTCTCCGCGCTCTCCACATAGAGCACCTTCTCCCCTCAGGGAGTCCCTGGACACAAAAAACAATCCTGCATGACCGGCCTCCGTGGCTCCCCGCCCCTGCCGCCGTCGCGGGATCACTCTTCTTCCCGTCCCCCGGACCTCAGG
Source organism: Ascaphus truei (assembly GCF_040206685.1). Lineage (NCBI taxonomy): Eukaryota > Metazoa > Chordata > Amphibia > Anura > Ascaphidae > Ascaphus > Ascaphus truei. The sequence continues at coordinate 193,408,500 of NC_134485.1, read as the reverse complement.
CTCCGCCCCCACACACCGCACGGGCATACTCAGGTTACCAACAAGACTCACCTGGCTTGTTATGCCTGCACCAATCTGCAGTGTCTCCCTGTAGCTCTTCCTGTCCCGCCTCCGTTCCTAATTGGACCTTCCTGCTTTATCTAGCTCCTCTCTGCTCTCAGTCTTTGCTCGACATAGTCTCTGTATGGAAGTACTTCTGGATTCTCTCAGTGTTTTCACAGGTTCTGACGTGGCTTATACGACTACCCCCTCTGGGTCTCGATCTCGGCACTCCTTGGACAACGCTCACTCTGGTAACCCCTTGAACACGGCTTGGGCTACGACCTATCTCCGCTCTCCACTCCCTGACCTCGGCAAGGCATTCTTCACTCTCTCTCTACAACCGGTACCGGCAAGTATTGTCTACCTTACTACACCTGGCCTGGCAACACTTTATACCACACTCCGGACACGCTCCTTTTGCTGCGGGTGCGTGTATTACCACTTCCCCCTTCAGCTCAGGGGACGGGTCTGGTCTGCGGGCAGCACCGGCGTAACAGTAACTCTCTATGGGCTTCTTATTGTGTCACACTTTTAAATGCCTACATCAAGAGGAGATTGTGCCGCCAGGCTAGGGTGACCATATGTTTCGGTTTTGCCGGGACAGTCCCGGTTTTTGCTGGGCTGTCCCAGCTGCCCGTCCGTCCGTCCCCGGAATGTCCCGGTTTCTCCCTGGTGCGCGGGGGAGTCGGCAGCGGTGCGCGGTGATGCGCGGGGTGGGGGGGGAGTGAGCTGCTTCTCAGTGAGGTGTGTGTGTGTCCTGTATGTCTGTGTGTCATAGGAGGAGAGGAGGGAGAGGTATGAGGAGGGGGAGATATGAGGAGCTGAGGGGAAGGTATGAGGAGGGTGGGAGATATGAGGAGCTGAGGGGAAGGTATGGGGAGGGGGAGATATGAGGAGCTGAGGGGAAGGTATGTGGAGGGGGAGGTATGAGGAGCTGAGGGGGAGGTATGAGGAGCTGAGGGGAAGGTATGTGGAGGGGGAGGTATGGGGAGCTGAGGGGAAGGTATGGGGGCTGAGGGGAAGGTATGTGGAGGGGGAGGTATGGGGAGCTGAGGGGAAGGTATGGGGAAGGGAAGATATGAGGAGCTGAGGGGAAGGTATGAGGAGGGGGAGATATGAGGAGCTGAGGTGAAGGTATGAGGAGGGGGAGATCTGAGGAGCTGAGGGGAAGGTATGAGGAGGGGGAGATATGAGGAGCTGAGGGGAAGGTATGAGGAGGGGGAGATATGAGGAGCTGAGGGGAAGGTATGAGGAGGGGGAGATATGAGGAGCTGAGGGGAAGGTATGTGGAGGGGGAGGTATGAGGAGCTGAAAGGGAGGTATGAGGAGGGGGAGGTATGAGGAGCTGAGGGGAAGGTATGTGGAGGGGGAGGTATGGGGAGCTGAGGGGAAGGTATGGGGAGGGGAAGGTATGAGGAGGGATGGGGAAGGTATGAGGAGGGGTGGGGAAGGTATGAGGAGGGGTGGGGAAGGTATGAGGAGGGATGAGGAAGGTATGAGGAGGGATGGGGGAGATATGTGGAGGGATGGGGGAGATGTGGAGGGATGGGAGAGATATGAGGAGGGATGGGGGGAGATATGAGGAGGGATGGGGGGAGGTATGGGGAGGGGAAGGTATGAGGAGGGATGGGGGAGATGAGATATGAGGAGGGGAAGGTATGTGGTGGGGTATGAGATGGGGGGGTATGAGGAGGGGAGGGGGAGGTATTAGGAGGGATGGGGGGGATGTGAGGAGGGGAGGGGTGAGGAAGGGAGGGATGAGGAGGGGAGGGATGAGGGAGATATAAGAGAGGAAAGGAGGAGATGAGGAGGTGCGGGGGAGATATGAGGAGGGGTGGGGGAGATATGGGGTGAGGAGGGAAAGATATGGGGTGAGGAGGGAGAGATATGGGGTGAGGAGGGAGAGATATGGGGTGAGGAGGGAGAGATATGGGGTGAGGAGGGAGAGATATTGGGTGAGGAGGGAGAGATATGGGGTGCGGAGGGAGAGGTATGAGGAGGGGAGGGGGAGGTATGAGGAGGGATGGGGTAGATGAGATGAGGAGGGGGAGATATGAGGAGGGAAGATATGAGGAGGGGAGGGATGAGGGAGATATAAGAGGAGGGTAGGAGGAGATATGAAGAGGGGTGGGGAGATATTGGGAGATATGAGGAGGGGAGGAGATAGGAGGGGAGTTATGAGGCGGTGAGGGGGAGATATGATATGAGGAGGGGAGGAGATATGAGGAGGGGAGAGGGTAGGTATGAGGAAAGGATGGGGAGGGAGAGGTATGAGGAGAGGGTAGGTATGAGGAAAGGATGGGGAGGGAAAGGTATGAGAATAGGTATATGGAGAGTTGGGGGAGGTATGAGAGGGGTAGGTATAAGGAGGGGGGAGATATAAGGAGAGGGGGAAGTATGAGGAGGGGAGGGGGAGGTATGTGGGGGCAGGTATGAGGAGAGGAGGGGGAAGTATGAGGAGGGGAGGGGCTGTGTGTATTTGTCACTGTGTGTGTGTGTCACTGTGTGTGCATGTATATTAGGGAGGGAGGTTGAGTGTGGGGAGGGGAGAAAAATTAATGGGGGTGGGGGTGTAAGAGAGAGGTGGGGGTGCAAGAGAGAGGGGGGGAAGGAATGGGTGACTGGGGAGTGTGAGGTGGGGTGAGAGGGAGGTGTGTGAGAAGGGAGGGTTCTCACAAGGCCACCGAAACGTGGGTAGGGGGCCCTGGTGGAAACGTTGTTCCTGGGCCCCGGGAAAGCTGTCTGCGGCCCTGCATGGCAGTGATGTCACTGACTGTCACGAGGAGAGCAAGAGACCCTATTTTGCAAAGTGTAATATACACACAAGGTCAGGAATGTCACATTTTTAAAAGTCTTAATTTTAATTAATGGCTACATTTTTTTTATTTAATTTTACTTTATGTCAATTAATTATTTAATTTTTAATTTGTTAATTATTTTAATTTTAATTAATGTCTTCATTATTTATATACACACAAACACACACTGCAGGGCCCACCTCCTATACACACGCCTGCAGACCATCTCCAAGTGGCCCATTATAAGTGGCAGGACTACTGAACAACTGAAGTTTAAAAGGAAGGACCCCTTACCCTAACAAAATCATCTTCTCTCCTCGGGTAATATCCCATATCTGAATCTTGTCTGCTTCAACTCTTTGCTGTGTGTATGTTAGTATTTCCCAAAACAAACTGTTTTTAAACACTGACAAGACTGTAACAATGGTATTTGGGACCAAGACTAAATTTGTAAAGCTTCCAGTGACTGAGCTCCTGATTAGAACCAACGCTAACACCACCCTAACACCTGTCACTAGTTTTAAATACCTGGGCTTATGGTTTGACTCCCACTTAACATTCGGGATGCACATTGATACCCTGACAACCAAGACCTATGCCAAACTAGGGGTACTTTACAGGAACAAATCCTCCCTAAGTCTCCTGGTCAGAAAGCGTATTGCACAGCAGATGCTAATGCCAATTATTGACCATGGAGACATAGTATATGGCTCGGCTCCTCAAACCCACCTTAGCAAACTTGACACCCTCTACAATTCAATTTGTCGTTTTGTTCTCCAATGCAACTACAACACACATCACTGCGAAATGCTCAAAGAACTAGATTGGTCATCACTAAAGTCTAGGCGCAAAGTTCACCTTTCCTGTCTCACCCTCAAATACTTTCTGGGCAAGCTACCCAGCTACCTGAACAAGCTCCTCACCCCTACCACATGCAGCACCTACTGTATCACCTGAGATCAGACTCCAAAAGACTATTCATGGTCCCAAGGCTCAACAAAGTATCCGGACGTTCCTCCTTCTCCTTCTGTGCACCCCAAAACTGGAACAACCTACCAGAGACTCTCATATCCACCACCAGCTTAAGTTCTTTCAAATCTAAGGCTGTCTCACACTTTAATCTGGTCTGTAACTGTTTCATACGCTCATAATATATATTTTCTTTAACTGTGCACGCAATGTCTTGTATATAATGTATACCTTGTTCATTTATGTAACTGTACTTGTAACCATGTATTATTTGTTTTACTCTGTGCCCAGGACATACTTGAAAACGAGAGGTAACTCTCAATGTATTACTTCCTGGTAAAATATTTTATAAATAAATAAAATATGCAACTGAAACAATCTTAGGTAATATCCCATATCTGAATCCTGTCTGCTTCAACTCTTTGCTGTGTGTATGTTAGTATATGCAACTGAAACAATCTTAGGCCCATATAAACCCAGATAGAACAGCCTAAGGCTGCCTGCAGCCCATGTTCAAGTGGCCCATTATAAGTGGCAGGACTACTGAACAACTGAAGTTTAAAAGGAAGTTCAAAAGAAATGAGGAAGTGGACACCCCCATCTGGTCCTGATTCCTGCATTTGAACTACGCTGGAAAGGAGGATATCATCAATACCAGACTAAATCATTACTGCTGTGATGCTGCTTTTACCATTTATATTTGCTGTGTCTTCACTTCTTCTCAAATGAAGCACTTCTTTTTACCAGCCTCATTATGTCTCTAACTCTATTCATATATCTCCCTCTCCTTCCTTCACCACTTCTCTGTTCACATGAACTCCTTTATTACCTGCGCCTTCTGACACCACACAGCTAAATCCCCAGCAATAAAGCACATCCCTACAAATCGTCCTCACACATTCTCTTTCTATACATGCTTCTCCTCCTTGCTTCTGGGGATATCTCTCCCAATCCTGGTCCCTGCCTTATTCCTACATGCGCTCGTCCTCGCCTGCCAATTGCAACCTCTACTTCGTCTGGTGTCAACAACTCCAACCTCATAACCATCCCCTGCCACCCTCCCTCCTCTCTCCCTTTCTCCTGTGCCCTTTGGAATGCTCGCTCCCTTTTTAACAAGTTCCTCTCTGTACATGACTTCTTTCTCTCTCACTCTCTGCTCCTATTTTCTATAACTGAGACCTGGCTCACTCAGTCTGACTCTGCTCAGGAAGCTGCCCTCTCCTATGGTGGCCTTTCCTTCTCCCACACTCCGTGCCCTGATGGCAGGGGTGGAGGCGTGGGGCTCCTGCTCTCCTCTCTCTGCTGTTACCGAACCCTTCCTATTCCTCCATCTCTTGCTTTTCCCTCCTTTGAGGCTCACACTGTCCAGATCTTCTCTCCTCTCCCTGTCCATGTGGCAGTCATCTATCGCCCACCTATCTCTACTCATCCCCTTCTGCCTTTCTCTCTCACTTTGAATTCTGGCTCTCTTTCTTTCTCTCCTCAGACTCCCCTGTTCTTCTCCTTGGGGACTTCAATTGCCACATTGATGACCCCTCTCTCCCTTGGGCTTCCCGCTTTCTTTCTCTAACCTCTTCTTTTGGCCTTTAACAGTGGACTACAGCCAGCACCCACAAGGATGGCCACTACTTAGATCTGGTTTTCACAAAAAAACTTCTCTCTCTCCGATTTCTCCATTTCCCCTTTTCCTCTCTCTGACCATCACCTCATCTCATTCTCTCTATCTCGCTTCTCCCCTTCTCCACCTCCATCTGCCCCCTGGTTCCTGCAGAAACCTGCGCTCTATTCACTTACCTGACTTTGAGTCCACTTTACGCTCCTCCCTCTCCTCTCTCAGCACTGCTACAGACCCTGACAACCTGATCAGGAACTACAACTCTGCCTTGTCCTCCTCTCTTGATCTACATGCCCCACTTTCTCTCTGCCACCCTCGCCCTTCTAACCCTAGACCCTGGCTAAATTCCCACATGCGCATGCTGCATTCCTCCACTCGTTCCACTGAACGCCTCTGGAGGAAATCTCATACTCTCGCAGACTTCCTTCACTACAAATTTATGCTATCCTGTTTCAACTCTGCCCTCTCGCAAGCTAAACAAGCCTACTTTTCTTCACTAATCAACATGCACAAGTCTAACCCACGCCGACTGTTCTCTGTCTTTGATACTCTACTCAAACCACCCTCAGCTGCCTCTCCTTCCTCCATCTCCGCTCAGGACTTTGCTGACTATTTTAAGGAAAAGGTGGAATCCATACGTCAGAACATCCCCTCTGTTTCTTCCTCACATCCTACACCTCTTCCTATCTCTCCTCCTAAAACCTCTTGCTCCTACTGTAATCCCTACGCTCACACACATTTTTAACTCCTCCCTCTGCTCTGGAACCTTTCCATCCTCCTTCAAACATGCAACAGTAATACCATTACTCAAAAACAGCAAGCTTGACCCTACCTGTCTTTCTAACTATCGACCTGTCTCCCTCCTGCCTTTTGCCTCTAAGCTCCTTGAACGTCTTGTATTCTCTCGCTTGCTCCATTTTCTCAACACCTATTCTCTCCTAGACTCTCTACAATCTGGCTTCCGCACTGCTCACTCCACGGAAACAGCCCTCACTAAAATAACTGACGACCTCCATGCTGCCAAAGACAGAGGTCATTACACTCTGCTCATATTACTCGACCTCTCTGCAGCATTTGACACCGTGGACCACCCTCTTCTCCTTCACATTCTCCATACTCTTGATATTCGGAACAAAGCTCTATCCTGGATCTCATCCTACCTCTCCCATCGTACTTTCAGTGTCTCTTCTGCTAACACCTCCTCCTCTATTGATCTCTCTGTGGGGGTGCCCCAGGGCTCTGTCCTGGGACCTCTTCTCTTTTCTCTGTACACACTCTCTCTAGGTGACCTAATAACATCTTTTGGGTTTAATTATCACCTCTATGCTGACGACACACAAATATACTTTTCAACACCTGACCTTACACCTGCTGTACAAACCAAAGTTTCTGACTGTCTCTCTGCTATATCATCCTGGATGGCCCTCCGCCGCCATAAACTCAACATGGCTAAAACAGAGCTCCTCATACTTCCTCCCAAACCTGGCCCTACTACCTCCTTCCACATTACTGTTGGAACTACGATCATTCACCCAATAGCCCAAACACGCTGCCTAGGGGTCACACTCGACTCCTCTCTCACATTCGCCCCTCACATTCAAAACATTTCTAAAACCTGTTGCTTTTTCCTCCGCAATATAACAAAGATACGCCCTTTCCTCTGTTGCTCGACTGCTAAAACTCTGACTCAGGCCCTCATTCTCTCCCATCTTGATTACTGTAACCTCCTGCTGTCCGGCCTTCCTGCCTCTCACCTGTCTCCCCTACAATCTATCCTAAACGCTGCTGCCAGAGTCACGCTACTCTTTCCTAGATCTGTCTCAGCATCTCCCCTCCTGAAATCCCTCTCCTGGCTTCCGATCCAATCCCGCAACTCACACTCCATTCTTCTCCTCACTTTTAAAGCTTTACACTCTTCTGCCCCTCCTTACATCTCAGCCCTAATTTCTCGTTATGCACCCTCTTAAGGGGAAGACTCTTGCGTTCTTCTCAAGGATGTCTTCTTTCTACCCCCTTTGTATCTAAAGCCCTCTCCCGCCTTAAAGCTTTCTCACTGACTGCCCCACACCTCTGGAATGCCCTTCCCCTCAGTACCCGACTAGCACCCTCTCTATCCACCTTTAAGACACACACGCTGAAAGAAGCATATGAATAGCACTGTGGATAATACTGGACACGATACATAAAGCTTGGCCCCCTGTAGACGCACTTACCAGAACTCCCTCCTACTGTCTCTGTACGTTCTCCCTACCTACCAATTAGACTGTAAGCTCCTCGGGGCAGGGACTCCTCTTCCTTAATGTTACTTTTATGTCTAAAGCACTTATTCCCATTCTGTTATTTATTTGATTACCACATGTATTACTACTGTGAAGCGCTATGTACATTAATGGCGCTATATAAATAAAGACAAACACACACTGTAGGGCCCACCTCCTATACACACAGACACACACTGCAGCCCCCACCAACGGGATGCATTATGGTGCCGAGGCATCACGTGATGCCACATTGTCATGGCAACATGTCACCGACTGACATCAGTGTCTCGTTGTCATGGCAACAGGGTGCATCACGTGATGTAATTTGTTTTATAAATACATTTTTTATTGTGTCCTGGTTTTTCTTTTTGAAAATCTGGTTACCCTACACCAGGCCCCTCTGACACTGAGTTAACCATTTCGTTGCCATTGTTATTGTAGAGGCGAAAGGGTTACTAAACCTTTAGGCTGTGTCCATGCTGCCGCTGACCGCGCAATTAAACAAATTATTTTGCACCAATGTCACTCATTTGGGTCTAGATCAATGTGTATTTACAGACAGACCCTTCCCATCTCATGTAGCTGTAAGTGGATGTGTATTTACAGACAGACCCCTCCCATCTCATGTATTTGTAACTACATCAGTGTACTAAGTAGCAGACGCCCCCCCCCCGTTGTTATGGTAACACCAGAGCGCGCGACCAGGAAGTGGAATGCAAGAGGCACACAGAAGTTGGCAAACAACAAGCACGCGGGTGTGGAGCCTCCGCTGCCCGGGCACCATGGAGGAGGAGGACGCCGCCGTGCAGGGGGGGACCTGGCGCAGGAGCCTGGTGTCCCGGCTGCCGAAAGTGCGGCTCACCCCCGGAGTGGCCTTCACTTTGCTGCTGTCCCTGGCGGTCTCCGCCCCGGCCCTGTTGCGTGCGGGTGGAGGCGAGGACCCTGCGGCGAGGCTGGATCTGGAGGCCGGGGTGCTGGGGAGTATGTCAGGTATTGGAGGGAAGAGGTGATACTGCGGGATATGTGGAGGAGGCGAAGGCCGCAGATCAATGCGCAATGCAGATACCCTCCCTACCTGTTGTTGTGGAGTCAGACTGTATGCAGAATGGTAAAGTGCTTATATCTCTCAAGTCGCCGTCACTTTGCACCTACTATAAACTGCTAGTCAGTACCCCAGCTTCCCCCGTAGGAAGTCTCACTCTCCACTAAATCGTCCTCTTTAAGAAAAAGCTGTTGTCATTGTCTTCACACATAACTTGCAGCAACATACTTCCTTAATATAATTTTAAAGCTAAAATCCCAGTGTAATGTATTAACTAACCAACATATATTTTTTTATGTGATTATCCTATACAAAAAAATAAAATCTTAACTTTTTATGGTCCTCAATTGGTGCAAAGTTATTGGAAGCTTATAATAAGCCCATCAAGTGGCACTCCAAGAGTACGTTAGAGGACGTGGACTAAAAAAAAAAAAAAAGTTTTGATTCAACATCTTCAAATTTCACTTATTTAAAGCTGCAATCCTGCTGTTTTAACCCATCCTTTTTTCTGTTTTGTTTTACAGGATGGGAACCAGGGAATTCCTGGAGCTGAACTGTACACTTTTCAGATACTTAATTGTGAAGGTACCAGTATCACTTCCTGGTTTTGCCCTGTCCAATAGGAAGCTACAACGCATGTTGTTACTTCCTATTCTTCCCACGTGACACATGAGATATAAAAGGCCATTTTCTTTACCAATGCAGGCGAATCAAATGCTGGTACCTTTTACCGCTAAGTATCTTGGGAACTGGGGATCCCCAGAGCCCAATATTGGTTCAGCTCTGGGGGGGTCCCTGGCTCTCACCCTGTAACAAAAAACAATGAGCAGCGGGTATTGCCACTTTAAATCCTTCCATGTTACTGGTTCAACATCAAAAGGATACCCAAGGGCAGGGGTGCACAAACTTTTTACGTCGCACCCCCCTTACTCTCTTACCTGCTCTCTTGCATCTCCTCATCTCTGCGACATCGCTATCAGAAAATGCAGGAGGAGAAGTTGGAGAGAAAATAAGAGGAAGTTAGAGACCCTGCGCTCTATCCCGGCAATCAGTTTAAATGTTGTGGGGAAGAGCGTGGGCCTCTGTAAGTGCGGTGTTTATTTCAGCGCCCCCAGTTTGCATACCTGCCCTAGGGGTTAAAGCAGCAAAACATAGCAGTGCACAATTTTTTTTTTTTTTTTTTTAATTATAGGATTGAAGCAGGGGGTCTCCGGAGCTGAACTAGGGTAATTTCAGCTGCAGGGACTCCCTGCTTGCAGATATACATGCCTCCATAAGGGATGCCAGTATCTCCTTCATGTTTAAATGTCCTGGTCACACAGGCCAATAGGAAGCCGCAACGGATGACGTCACGTCTTCCTTTTGGCCCGTGTGACAGTTAAACGCAGCCATTTAGTTAGGTACACAAGTTCCCTGGTTGCATAGATACAGGCACCCCCTTCCAAGGTAAGTATCTCTGGAAGTAGGGGGTTCCCGGGGCTGAACTGAATGCAGTTCAGCTCCGGAAACCCCCTGCTTCAATGCTATAAAATGATCAAGCAGTGCTACGTGGTTTTTGCTGCTTCAAACATGTGACTGGTTGGTTTTGGCCTTTTGTACCTTTAACACAACTTGAGCTTTCAGTTCACAGATTGATCACGTACATCTATTACCACGAGGACCTTTCATCGCTGGCCTGCAGCTGCCTCATTGCCTGGTACTTTGGGGGAGGTTTCGAGGAGAACAGTGGCACTATCAAGTTCTGCTTCCTCACCCCTCTCTTCGCTGTCTCTTCTGGGCTCATGTACCTGGCTATCCTGGCCACAGGTTTTAGCCCGCAAGTGGATGGAAGAGTCCAGGGATTCACAGCCGTGGCCTTCACTATGATCACTGTTTTCACCACACGCACCAGCCTCAGACGCCTGCTGTTCTTCGGGTTTATGGTGCCCACCAAACTGCTGCCGCTGCTGTTCCTGATCCTGGCAATGTTCATTCCTCACGCACCTGTCCTCAGCAATGCATGCAGCATCCTGGTAGGCGTAGCGTGTATCCTTTAAGAAGTAGCTGAGCGCTGCACGTACCGGTCAGACGGCTCATGTCGCCATTCATAAAAGGGTCTTGAGCATGCAACCATGTTCTAATAACGTAAAGGTGCAATCCCTGGTAACTGAGCAAATAAAGCTAAAGAGGAGGGGGGAGTTTACCAGTATAAACTCTTGTTGAACACAGAGACAAAACACCAAGGAGAGTAGCTAGAGGAAATGAAACCTCCCTCAATCTCAGCTGACCATGTTTACAAACTAACTCTAAAATACTTGTAGTTGTCAGATTTTGGTAAAAATGGCATCAGGCACCAAGATGTAACTTGCCCGTAAACATCTCACCGGTTCACTTTGATGGTAGAAAAGGGGCAAGACTTGCTAAGACGAAAGGGAACTACGTGGCTTGGGTCGCGTTTATAGTGCTGGCGACGTCACGTGCGCTTATAGTAAGCACGACGGAGCGACGTCGCCGCCGCGAAAACTGGTAGCCGGCAAAATTTGATTTTTCAAGGGCTGTCGCCTCGTGACAGCCCTTGAACCAATCAAATGCCAGGAAACCTGCGCCGCCGCCGCCCAGCGAAATATAACTTTCGCCTGTGGCAACGGGTGTCGTCACCCGTCGTGTCGCCATAGACGGCGCTATAAGCGTGGCCTAAGGTTCAACATATTCAATTGACGCCTATAAAAACCAACATTTCATAAGTACAGGTATTTTCTAATCATTTGTAAACTAATTTGAGGTGTAAGTATTTTTTAAAATAATTTGTGAACCTTTAACTTTTACCTTCCATTGTAAACAAATACTTTGGGGGCATTTGCAATATTTCTGTAATGTCTTGGTGATGAGCTACAATCCTCAAATTTAAAGGACATTTTGGTGGTTTTTGTGTGAAGTAGTTATGAATCCATCATTTGTGAAACAGATGAACAAAATTCATGGATATGCATGAATTCACTGGGCCTGAAGAAAAAGATAACAATATTTTTTTTTCTTGTGTTTTTGTGGTTAGTGGATTTCCCCCAAAGTGCTCCAGAAAAAGTAATCCAATTCTTGAATTCTATTCTCGATCTATCACCTTTTTAAATCACATATTGGGGTAAATTTATATAAATGTATAAAATATCCATAGAAAGTCTGAACAGCTGCTTCGGCATATATAGAATTTACTCCATTAGGCTGCGCTTATAGTGGGAGAGACGCTGGCGGCGCGAATTTCTGAAGCCGGTAAAATTAGATTTTTCGGAGGCTGTCGCCATGTGTGACAGCCTCTGAACCAATCAAAGACCTGGTCGCCAGAAAGCGAATTACAACTTTCGCTAGCGGCGACGGGTGACGTCATCAGTCGCGTCGCCGTCGCGCGGCCTAAGTCTTTGCTCACAGAGTTCTTTAGCAAAACTTTCTGGTGGGACGCTTCTGGAAGAAAGATGTAGTTCCTCCTAAAAAGAGAGATGTCTTTAAAACGGACATTACATCCTATTCCATGTTATCAGATCCTCCAATATTTTGAGGGTAGATGATAGGTACCACAGTAGTTCCTCTACTTATGCTAGACACAGGTACTTCCAAATAACCCCTGTGGAAGTCCCATAACCGTTGCAGCTAATCTCACACAAAAAGTTTTCTGTGTAATAGGTATAGGAACCAAAAACGGGTTTTGTACCTGCACGGTTGGCGAGCAGCAATCCCTCAATATTTGGAATTAATTTTTTACCGACTCGGAACCAGGGGACTCCCGTGTAGATAACGTGCACTACTCCTAGCTCCAGAGACCCCCATGGTTGCCAATATATATTTTTAAAAATCGGCTCCTAAAAAAAGGAAGTAAAATCAAAGATGGGAGAAAGGGTCATCCAATAGGAAGCTGCAAAGTCACGCTTTGATAGCGGTAACATTTTCACTCTTCCTTTTGGTGTAAAAATGAGTTGGTTTCTATTTTCTGCAGATCTGTTTAATTCAAATGTTATCAGGCAATTGTTGTCCATTCACATTATGTCTAAACTACTCGTGATGCTGTCATTATACACAACACATTAAAAGGGAAAGACTTTATACGAACAATCTCCCCAAATATACAGCAGTTTAAAGTTTTATCACAAGATTATTAGGTAAATATATTAAAAACACTAAAGCGTTGTGGGGGCCAATGTACGAAGAGTTGCAAATGGAATGTTTGGCGTTTAATTAACTCAAGAAAGCCAACAAGTATATTTTCAGTGTCTGCGTAACAGAAATAACAGTAAACATAATTATATTGTGTTTTGGGTCATTTGCAAATTCAAAATGTATTTTAATTGACTCATTACAAAAATGATTGATTTCAAATGAACTCACAGTATGTATCAAGCAGGTACGCGACACGACGCAATGCGTCAAAAATCATTCACAACCCAAACTATGAGTCATATGCAACATTTCACACAACGACCGTCATAAATATCACGCACGTTTTACTAAGGTTTGTACTTCTTTTGAACACTACATTCTTGACGCAAAATAAATTCAAAAGATAATTTTAGTACATGGGTCCTTTAGTTACCATCGAGGCATTTAACACACACACACACACACACACACACACACACACACACACACACCCTCCTCCCCCCCTCCCTTCGGCTTCCCAATGGAGCCTTTGGAAGTGAAACTTCTATGCTGGCACCTATGAGTAAATCACCTTGATGGAAACAGAAGTGACGTCACTGCTGGCAGAAGAGGCCTCCTGCGCTTGGTGCGCAGGAGCCGTTGCCGCAGTAGGTGCCGGTCTGCACCTGCGCAGTAGTGATGCCGAGCGCGCATGCGCAGTAGGTGCCGTGCACAGGCGTAGATGCAACACAGATCCACACAGATATTTACAGTTACTATACATATAGAAATGCAAATGGGTAAAACAGGGTGTGTGCCGCGCACACGAGTTCTAACTCAAACTTCTTTGCGTTTTTGCACTGATGGTGGTGATGTTTTTAATTAAAAATCAAAACACAAATACAATTTCTGAGACAAGAGTGACAAAACACGGACGTTTCACTTAAAATGCGTGTGCTCCGTAATAGGCTGCTCATGTATGGTCCCTGTTACAATGATATAACGACCATCTACATCTTTTTTGATTGTCTGGAGAATAAATGGGATTGAGTTGTTAAATACGATGGCTACTCCACGTTTTTTGACTGATGCTGTGTAAAATTGGGAGAAGCCCTTATCTAGGAACTTGGGGGAGCTATTATTACTAAAGTGTGTTTCTTGTAGAAATAACACATCCGCTTGTTTTCTCTTGTAATCTGTAAAAGCAAGTTTTCTTTTGATTGGGCTATTAAAGCCCTTCACATTATGAGAGATTAATGTTAACGCCATGTATTACGAAGTAGGTAATGATATATATAGTGATCTGCATACTTACTTGTGAAATTATATCTGAGGTTTCTGGCGGATGTGTCCCAAACTATCGTGTCGGCTAGACGCTCTGGGTGGAATCCATGTTCCCTGGAGAGGGAAGGGAAAGGGAGAGGGCAGGGAAAGGTAGACAAGACAGGGGAAGCGACAAGAGGGCTAAAACGGGAAAAAGAAAATAATAATAAAATTGTAAAAAGGGATAAACAAAAAACAAGGGCGTATCTCGGGAGCCCCCGAGAGTAACTCCTGTGCCCAGAGGGTGGGTCTTCTGACTCCATCTTAAAGATGGGCCAGTCTCCTGTGTTGAAGACATCCCACCCTGGGTCTTGGAATCGGTCCCTCATCTTTGGGGACCGATGAAGGGGACACATGCTCGAAGGGGAGTATCTCCCTCGGCACTTTTCAAAAAGGAAAAAGCAAAGCATATTTTGTGAACTGCAACATAAAATGATAGTGACATCAACTCAGAGCCACTAACAGTGACCTTAATGACCATGAACCTTGAATCCCTATTGTAATCTAGATAGTGCTATTACTGGCAATGGGGTTAGCGGGATTTACCTTGGCAAAATAACAGTAACCTTAGGCCGTTGCGCCCTTATGTTTGTAATCTTATCTAATGTGAACAGCTTCTAAACAGCTTTTATTAAGCTAACTTATGAAATTTTAAACATGTATATATATGTGTCTGCACATCATCTTTCCGAACATTTATGGCAGATATGACACGAGAAACATTAGCATATGGATACAATACATGCGGTAATTTCAATCCGTAGAGACAAATAATATGTCAATTGTATTGTATGTATCCTCCATATAACCCGCTTCTTCATATAGAGATATCTAAATATATTTATATCGAACGAATCCACATGTGCTGAAAAGTCTCCATCACTGATGTAGTCCTTATGACGTGACATAATAGACCTTCTCGTAGCACACCGTATAAAGCCAAACCGAAATAGCAGATATTTATCATAACGGAATCTTATATAGCGTATATAGTAATATGTAATAACACACATATACACAAACATATGTACATCTACATATATATATATATATATATATATATATATATATATATATATATATATATATATATATATATATACATATGTACTCAACATAACAATAATATACCTCTAACCCATATAACATATCTTCTCCATATATACTACTATTTTTTAATAAAATGTTAATCATCCCTGTTATATGGGATCATATGGATTTAATTTCTTTCTTGTGTGATTCCCAGACCCTGTGTCACCCTATGTGGGGCAATATTTAACATGGAGATGATCTTTATTTATTTATGTTTGTTGGGTGTTGTGTATTGTGTGGGGGGCAGGGACATGCTTGGTGGTAACTAGACCCATACATATCCTCCAGGTACCCCAGATGAGCGGGCCGAGACCCGTGAGGAGGGAGAGGGGCTCGACTTCCAAGTCTCCCTCTCCCCCTCTTATTCCACCTGGGGCTGCGGAGGAACCGCTTATTGTAGAGAAGCCCCCGCTGCCCTGACGTCACTAGGAGCTTGTGGATGCACCGCGCGGAGGGCAACGATCTGGGCGGTGATGCTGGGATGTGTGTGTAATGCTGGGCTGTGCAGGTGGTGCTGAGCTGGGCTGCACAGGTGATGTTGGGCTGTGTTGTGCAGGTGGTGTTGGGATGTGCTGTGCAGGTGGTGCTAGGCTGTGTAGGTGGTGCTGGGGTGTGCTGTGTAGGTGGTGCTGGGGTGTGCTGTGCAGGTAGTGCTGTGTACATGATGATAATGCTGGGCGGCGACGCTGGGCTATGTGACCCCCCCGGACCCCCCAGGAAAGCGGGCCGAGACCCTACAGCAGGGAGAGGGGCTCGATCTCCCAGTCTCCCCCCCACTCCATGCGGGGCCGCGGGGGGACCGCCTCCTGCAGGGAAGTCCCGGTCGCTCTGACGTCACTAGTCTGCGACCGAGATCTCGCGAGAAGGCGGGGAGTGCAGGTTATGTGGGGAAAGGCTATGGGTGATGATGCTGGGGCACGCAGACGCTGGGGCACGAGCGCGCAGACGCTGGGGCACGGGCGCGCAGACGCTGGGGCACGGGCGCGCGCGCACAGGCTGGAGTGCGCGCGCGCACACGCTGGGGCACGGGATGCGTCCTTTTTTGACAGGTTCTTCCGCCTGCTAAACTCAGCAGCTAAGGGATACACTATAATAGCAGGAGATTTTAACATCACAATGCAATCTTCAATAGACAGATCAGGGGGAAATGACTCCGATAATAAAAAAGCTCAAAATTCCCTGCACAATGCCCTGAAAGATAATCAATTAGTAGACATATGGAGGGAGCTCCACCCTACGGCAAGGGACTACACTTTCTATTCCCACCCACACACCTCATATAGCAGAATCGATTATCTCTTCGTTTCGTGCCACCTGGTCCCTAAGGTCAATCATACAAAGATTCATGATATTTCATGGTCTGACCATGCACCAATTGAGCTCAGGTGCAACAATATTCAGACCAATAGACCAGGCGCAAACTGGAAACTTAATGAATCTATTCTTAAAATACCCGAAACCTGCGAAACGATAGGTCAAGAAATAACTCAATTCTTTGAGATAAACACAGGCTCTGTGGAGTCCCATATGACTTTATGGGAGGCTCCTAAAGCAACGCTAAGGGGCATAATAATTAATCTCACTGCTAAAAGAAAACGAGTGAGGGATTCCAAAATTCGGACGCTCCAATCCAAATTGTATTCCCTTTCATCGAGTCATAAGACCAATCCCGATCCACTTACGACACAGGAACTTAAAGATACAAAAATTGAATTAAATATGTTATTAACTTCCCGGGCAGATAACTCCCTATGTTGGTCTAAGAGGAAGTTTTATGAAAAAGCTAATAGGCCGGATACGATGCTGGCGCGCGCACTGAAAGATAGGCAATCTAAGTTTAATATCCAAGCTATACGCTTAAAATCGGGTGTACTTACGGCCAATCCTAAAAAAATAGTGGAAGAATTCGGTTCATTTTATGGCTCCCTATACGACGGTAAGAAGGTGGCACACAATAACAACACGAGCAGCGCACTAAGAGATTTCTTAGCCAGCTCAAAACTGGAGAGATTGACAGAGCTAGACAGAGAAGCTATGGGCGCTGACTTCACATTGGATGAAGTGTCGCAGGCCATCAAGGAGCTTAAGCCATCAAAGGCACCAGGCCCTGATGGCTTCTCGGGGCTTTATTATAAGAAATTTTCCGAATCACTTGCTCCGAGGCTGCTCCAAATGTTTAATGCTATCTTAGCAGGAGCCCCTATTCCTGGGGACATGCTGCGGGCGTCTATATCACTTATACATAAACCTGGCAAGGATCCGCTAAATTGTAAAAGCTATAGGCCAATATCTCTAATTAATACCGATATCAAAATATATGCGAAATTATTGGCCAACAGAGTAAGTCATATCCTACCCAGACTAATACACCCAGATCAGGTCGGTTTTGTTAAGGGGAGGCAGGCAGCGGATAACACCCGACGATTTATTGATCTGTTGGAATTGGCTAACAAAAATAACACACAAAGCATGCTATTAAGTCTGGATGCAGAAAAAGCTTTTGATAGGATAGACTGGCCATACTTAAAAGAGACGCTCGCGGCATTTGGCTTCGGAAATCGGGTGAGTAGAGCGATTATGTCACTATACTCAGGCCCAACCGCCAGGGTCATACATCAGGGCTTCCCCTCGGTCCCATTTCAAATCCAGAGTGGCACAAGACAGGGATGCCCTTTATCTCCCCTCCTGTTCGCCCTATGTATTGAACCCCTCGCGGCACGAATTCGTGATAGCCCGGATATCTCAGGGTTAAACGTTTACTCCCAATCACATAAAGCGGCCCTGTATGCTGATGATATCCTATTAATCATCTCCAAACCCCTTACGTCATTACCTAACCTGTTTGACCTACTAGATAAATTCTCCAAGGTCTCAGGTTTCAAGATTAACCAATCCAAATCTGAAGCTCTGAATATCAACCTCCCTAGGCATACAGAGAAATTACTGAAACTAAATTTCAATTTTAACTGGCAAAAGAACTCGATAAAATATTTGGGGACCTATATCACCAAAGATGCAAAAAGCATCTATAAAGCAAATTATCCCAAACTGATCTGGACTCTAAAACAAGACCTAATCAGATGGTCTTCCAAGAAGATTTCTTGGATCGGAAGGATTCACAGCGTTAAGATGAATCTACTTCCCCGTATCCTATACCTCTTCCAGACACTACCTGTGCCACTCAAACTGAAGGACATACTCTCACTTCAGTCTGGAATATCTAATTTTATCTGGGGAGGTAAAAAACCGAGAGTAAATAAATTATCTATGAAGAGACCTATCTTAGCGGGTGGCCTAGCGGTACCCTGCCTGTTGTCATATTTTAAAGCGGCTCAATTAAGCCAGGTCATACAATGGCATTCCGACCCCAAATTAAAAAGATGGGTTGAGCTCGAACATGCGGCTTGCTCCCCTTTAGAGCTTAACAATTTGATTTGGCTACCTAAAACATCAAGGAAAAACACTATTTTACCGCTCACCTCAATGGCTAACTCCTTATCTGTTTGGGAAGCATCAAGATTAAAAAACTCACTTACTTCAGCAAATTCCCCGATGTCACCCATTTGGAATAATCCCAGCTTTGCACCGGGTCTTATTGGTCATAATCACTCAATTTGGAAACAAAAAGGCTATACTAGACTCAAAGATCTGGAGGGCCATGATCTAAAAATTAAATCTTTTGACCATCTCAGATTAGAAAAAGACATTCCCCACGCTGAATTCCATAAATACCTCCAGCTCAGATCATTTTATAATAAATTTGCCCCATACCCCCCATTGACGAATTTTGAAAAGCTCTGTCGGGCAGAAACCGACACTAAGGGACTCATATCTACGATATACAGAGAGGTAGTCGAACCTGCAATCTCAAAGCACCAATCACCTACATTCCGTACCCAATGGGAAAGAGACCTGGGGGAGACCTTGGACGACGAAGAGTGGAATGCTATATTCCTAGGAGCCGCAAAAAGTTCTATATGCACCACACTGAAGGAGAACGCATATAAAGTTCTTATGAGATGGTACCTCACCCCACTCAAATTATCTAAGTTTATACCAGGGTCCTCCCCATTGTGCCCTAAACAATGTGGAGGAACAGCTGACCTGTTACATATGCTGTGGTCTTGCCCGCTGATATACCCGCTATGGGAAAAGATCAGAAATTGGATCCAGAGAGTATTTGATCTCACTATTCCCCCAGACCCTTGGCTGTTTCTCATGAACAGACCCCTAAAGGGCCTATCAAAATCACACAATAAACTAATTGCACATTTTGCTCTAGCTACGCGGTGCGAGATCGCAGCACTATGGAAACGCCCCGATATCCCAATTATCCCAAAGATTCGGAATCGTATTTGGTTTATCTGCCAGATGGAAAAGCTAACGAGCTTAGTTAATGACACTGGCGACAATTATCTAAAAGTTTGGGCCCCCTGGCTTGCCCAAACAGACATCCCTGGGGTAGAGCGTAACACAATTTGGCTATAATAGTAATAAATGCGTTCTCCTTTGGGGGCATGAGAACCAACCCCACACCTAGAACCTCATATTCCTTACGCCCAATCACTTATTCTACAAAAAGACCTCACTAGTTGATACACAATCCTCACGCTGCCCTGGTGTTCCCCAGATATATTCTTGTCCTTGGATACACCTTCCCCCTCACCCCCTCCTTTACCTCCTCCCCCCCCCTCTTTTTTTTTTTTTTTTTTTTTTATATATTATTCTTTACCCCAGTACCTTACACATGACGATTCCCACTCACGTGGTTAAGTAGGGCTCGAAAAACTACGTGAGTTTATTATGCTTTTGTTATTGTATATGATATGGTAAATATGCACCTGATGTTTTTTTTTTATGTATATCATGCATTTATGTATAATAAAATACAAGTTATAAAAAAAAAATAAAAAAAAAAAATGCGTGTGCTCTGCGCGCATGCGCGCACTTTTTTTTTTTTTTCTCAAGAACCGTTGGGAAGCCAAAACGTTGAGCTAGTAAAGACAAATTTGTTGTACCATATGACATGCCTGATTTTTTTGACCCTTCTACATAGTACTGTTCAGTACGTTAGCAGTAGCACCCGCTGCTATCTTTTGTGTTATTACTGTTATTGTATGCCCTGACTCCTTTATTATATATATCTATATCCTTTTTAACATGGCACTACCATTAGTTCCCCATGATACTATGAGGGACAGCTCACAGCACCTTCCTTCAGGGAATGACAACTTTTAAAGAAACATAGGCATGACCGAGTGCAAAAGACTTATCAGCTGCTGATAGTAATATTATAAAATGCATTTTGAAAGTAGAGTACAATGGGTTGCTGCTTTGACTTGTACTCAGATGGTCTGGGTGGCTGCTTTTTCCTGGATCCCCCAGAGTCCTTGCTGTCTCGAATGGATCAGATGTTAACATTCAAGTTACTGAAGCGCATCCCAGTTCTGAACTACATCCCTGCCTCTTCAGTTGAGCGCAGTGCTTCCTCAACCAGGAAGTAAGTAACCTCTTGGCAAACTAGATCAGAGTATGCAAGACTTTCATTTTGAAATATTTTTGTGGTACTGTACTAAAAGATCTTGTGTTAAATCTACAAAAACATTTTGGCATCTGTTACTCAAAGTCTCTCAGGTGCAAAACTGGGGAAAGTTGGTGTGGAAAATGACCACAGATATATCAAGATTTAAGGAATTTGGTTACGTGAATTCCTGAGCAGTTTTCTTGCCCTTGTTTTGCAGCTGAGACTTTGATCACTATACCATGTTATTACAATAACAGCTATTACTGCCAGCAATATATTATATAGACACAAGCAATTCTAAGTCTGTTTCCATTTATCTTCTATACAAGGTTAAACCCGCCACCTGGATCATACCCCACGCAGCCGTATTACAGTCCTCCCCTGGAACTCCCTGCCACCTACACTCACAATGTGCAGCCTGCTGGAACTTGGCACCATTCAGGTCCTCGTGCTGGATCCTCAACCTACCCAGTTGGCATAGTTTCTGAGGCATCACTTCAAAAGAATCACGTTTGCTCATTGGGACACAGTCACACAGATACTTGTGCTTCTACAAATACAACTGCAGGCTCTGTCCCTCCACTGGAACAATTACTGCAAGTCCAGACTCAGTGATGCAATGATCACCCTGTTAATATTTTACCTTTGCTTCTCAGAGGAGCTGCAGAACCTTGTGTGACTTTGCAGCAACCGGAATGGTGACCGCCACAAAATGCAATCCACAATCAATCACGATTACAAATATATCCTATATTCTTAAACAAAGTCTTAGTCTCCAGTGCAGCGGTTTTTGCAGCCTAGTTTCTTTTGTAATGTAGGACTTGTAAATCTTTGTCTCTTCAACAAATGCTGTTAGATACTGCTGGATAGTTTTAACCAGATTTGAAAGTAGTGTCTACAGCCCCAAACTAGGTCAGGCCTCATAAATATTACGTTATTAAAAGAATGTAAAGGAAAGGGTTGACCATTTTATGCCCCAATTGTTTTTTAACCAATATTAATAAGATACAATCATAATGTTGGTAGTAGGACTAGATATTTTGTTTAAGGTAGCTAGGCAGTAAATTGTGGTCTTAATTACTGTGCGTAGACAGGGCTACCTGAAAGAAGATGGGATATCTCGGTGACCAAGAGGATCTTTCTTCTGTATGTTTCCGTACAAAGGTTCAGCTGTTACAGGGTTGCTAAGGAAGGAGAGGAGGAGACAGATGAATGGAGAGCAGGGGGCAGGAGGGAGTGCAAAGAGCAGGGAGGAGAGACCTCAAGGTGAGGAGGAAACAGACGGCAAGGAGAGTAGGAAACGTGAAAGGAGGGAGTGTAGTGTACATAGAGAGGAGCAGAGACAGTAAGACAAAGAGTAGCATGGCATGATTGCGGAGCGAGTAAGGTGGGGAAGAAGGGACAAGAGACAGCAAGGCATTACAGGGAGGGATAAAAACAAAGAGTAATGTTTAATAAGCTTTAAGATCTGCTAGATCGGTGTATGTTACGCCGGGTACAGCTAGTGTTGTTTTATTTAGCTAGGAGCTTTGAGATGAGCATTTGTAGTATGTGATTTGAATTATGACTGGGTGCTTATTAATAGGACAGTCTCTGTAAAGAATAGTATAAAGTGAAGGAAAAATCTGTTCTGAGTCAACCTACGGCTGTGAGATGGCGCTACAAGTTTATATTCTCCTTTTTATAGTTGTTTCAGAAGCAAATATTGTTTAAATGGTTTTTCTTCTAGAGTTTGTGGGTGCATTAATGCCAGTGGGAAGTATAGAAAACATCTGAGATGCAGCTTGAGTGCTCTGGCACTTTAGGCAAACAGAAAAGTTGGAGTGCAGTTGTCACCATGTATAGGAAACAAAACAATAGAACATAGTGCAATAGCGTCCTTCAACTGAAGATGATACAACTGTGCAATTTTTATGAGGTGGGGACTCGCATTTCTTAAGAAATATATCCGCATTTCCCAAATCTTTGTTTTGTTAAAGGTGGGTAGGTGTTTAATCTGTAGATTCTTGTGATGTGAAGTTCTACCGATTCTCTAATGGTGTGATGGTCTCTGAATAGACAGAAACAAACCATGGTGTGAACTGTACCAATAGTTTATAAAATAATTAAAAATACACTTACATAGTGTAAAAATACGCATAGGCATGTAGAACTGCAGCTGCCAGACTCGGCGACCAGTTTGCCCGTCTGGGATCCGGTGTCTCCCCTCTTACGACACTTCCGGTTGTCGTCACTCCTGGTGAGTCGACCTCAGTGCCTGCCAGAGATCTGCCCAAGAGATCCGGATTGTATCCTGTCCCTGCGCCGTGAAACCGGATGTGTCGTAGGAGGAGAGACGCCGCCGTATCCCATACGGGCATTCTGGTCGCTTAGTCCAGGGCAGCTATAGTTCTAGATGCCTATACACAATAGGCACAGTGCATCTGATCTCAGACGCGCTATTAGAGAGGGTTGGGGTTCCTTACAATGCATCTGATCTCAGACGCGCTATCAGAGAGGGTTGGGGTTCCTTACGATGCATCTGATCTCAGACGCGCTATCAGAGAGGGTTGGGGTTCCTTACAATGCATCTGATCTCAGACGCGCTATCAGAGAGGGTTGGGGTTCCTTACAATGCATCTGATCTCAGACGCGCTATCAGAGAGGGTTGGGGTTCCTTACAATGCATCTGATCTCAGACACGCTATCAGAGAGGGTTGGGGTTCCTTACAATGCATCTGATCTCAGACGCGCTATCAGAGAGGGTTGGAGCTTCCTCAGAATTTCACTTAAAGCTGCAGTTCAGTCTTTTTTTTTTTTTTTTTTTTTTACTTCAATAGCTTCATGTGGGCAATCTCTACTTACCTAAAGAACTGTATAGCTGCAGGTCAATTCGTTCTCCATGTATTGATCGGCAAAATTTGGTGACATAATTAGTGAAGGGATCTGGTTTTTTTTCTGCTTCTGTCAGTCAGTGGAAGATCATGAATATTCATGAGTCTCCCAGTGACGTGTGCTCGCTCCCGATCTGCTGCTGTGTGGTGTCCCCTTCTGCCCCGATCCCTGTGCCTGCTGCCTGCCCGTGCGGGAGATCGAGGAGGGTTTGCGCTGCCCCCGGAGGGGGGGGGGAAAGGGGGGAGTGGGTGATGTGTCCCCCTTCTGCCCCGCTCCCTGTGCCTGCTGCCTGCCCGTACGGCAGATGGAGGAGGGTTGCGCTGCCCCCGGAGGGGAGGAGGGGGGTTGCAGCAAGGTGGTGTGTGTGATATATATATATATAGTGTGTGTGTGAGATATATTATATATATATATATATATATATATATATATATATATATATATATAGATAGATAGATCTATATATATAGATAGATAGATCTCTCTCTCTCTCTCTCTCTCTCTCTCTCTCTCTCTCTCTCTA